>NC_074665.1:94549618-94557066 GCF_029448725.1 Salvelinus fontinalis | reverse complement strand
GATGATAGTACTGTAATGTTGTAATTTACTGGGATATAGTACTGTAATGTTGTAATTTACTGGGATATAGTACTGTAATGTTGTCATTTACAGGTATATAGTACTGTAATGTTGTAATTTACTAGGATATAGTACTGTAATGTTGTAATTTACTGGGATATAGTACTGTAATGTTGTAATTTACTAGGATATAGTACTGTAATGTTGTAATTTACTAGGATATAGTACTGTAATGTTGTAATTTACTGGGATATAGTACTGTAATGTTGTAATTTACTGGGATATAGTACTGTAATGTTGTAATTTACTGGGATATAGTACTGTAATGTTGTAATTTACTGGGATATAGTACTGTAATGTTGAAATGTTTTTACCAAGCTCTCTCTGCGTCTCACAGTTCAAAGTATACAAAGCTTTGTAAGTCATTTGACCTCTAAATCTGGCTATAACACAGGTACTAAAATGCAATCATTATTTTTGTGGTAATATTTATATATATATATATATTTTTTTAAATGAACAACATAAATCAGTTCAATATATTTCATTATTTACCTTGCCTTGGATTTTTTTGTACCTACAAGTAATTATGCATTAAGATGACAATGTCTTTAGAGTATAAACACATCTGAGAGAAATCAAACATTTCCAGTATCTAATGAAACATTATCAACTTTCCCTGACCGGCAAGCGTCCACTTCATCAACCTCACAACCCATAGTTAAAACAATGTCAATGAGGAAGGGCTTCAAGCCTAATAAATAGGAACTAGTGTGTGTTGGACTGGACTCGAAGGGAAAGGAGTAGGGTTCTGGACTTAATAATGTCTGGGAAATAACGATAATGAGGTCTTGGGAAACATGAGCACTGGTTCACTTATAATGACAAATAGCCCTGAGCTGGAGAGAGAGTGGATTTCAGTCTGTGGCTTGGCTGAACCCACTATTGCACCACTTGCTATTGAGCTTTTTTTCATGTGAAGTGAAATATATTTATTTCTCTCTCTCTCTCTCTCTCTCTCTCTCTCTCTCTCTCTCTCTCTCTCTCTCTCTCTCTCTCTCTCTCTCTCTCTCTCTCTCTCTCTCCCTCTCTCTCTCTCCCTCGCCCCCTCCCCCTCTCCCTCTCTCTCTCTCCCTCACCCCCCCCCTCTCCCTCCCTCCCCCTCTCTCTCTCTCTCTCTCTCTCTCTCTCTCTCTCTCTCTCTCTCTCTCTCTCTCTCTCTCTCTCTCACCCCCTCTCCCTCCCCCTCTCTCTCCCCCCTCTCCCTCTATCCCTCCCCCTCTCCCTCTCGCTCTCTCTCTCTCTCTCTCTCCCTCTCTCCCTCCCCCTCTCCCTCTCTCTCTCTCACTCCAATGTTATGTCAGTCTTGGTTTTACTTCCGGGTTATTCATCATTGCATCATCGGTCACTACAGGGCAATCCTACGAAATACCAAGCAGTCCTGTTCTTCAACGCTGAGAGCGTTATTTTATACCCACCGAGTTTCTACGGCCTCTTTCTCAACAAAAGGGAGAAAGGGGATCCACCAAATGTCAGGAGTTATTTTGATCCAAAGACACAAAACATATGACAGAGAAGAACAGAGAGAGGAGCACCTAATGATGATCCTCTGACAGAGGCTACGTCCCAAACAGCACCCTCTTCCCTATATACGGGGGCACTACGTTGAACCAGGGCCCATAAAGGAAGCCGACCAGGCTATATTTAGAGATAAGGTGTCAGCTTTAATAAATTAGACTTATTTGCTGGTGTTTCTGAAGGTTTTGCTGTGGATCCACCCTCTCTCCCCCTGTCCTCCGCTGCCTCCCAGGGGCCCTGTGGCCAAGGACCACTGACTCGCCTCTCCTCTCTTCCTGAGGCTGTGTCCCAAATGGCTCCCTATTCCCTATAGAGTGCACTTATTTTGATCAAAAGAGCCAGAGAACCATTTGGACCCCCTGGTTAAAAGTAGTGCGCTATATAGGGAATAGGGTAGTGTTTGGAACTGAGCCACTCTGAGGTAACTGATGTCTGCTAGCTGCCCAATGTCCAGATCGCTGTCCTGTGACCTCAAATTGGCGGGACCAGCACCATATCCAATCCAATCCACACACTGTTTCCTAACCTAATCTCTCCTGTGTCACACAACAAATTGCCACATTCAGACAATGGGAATGGATGGAGATGTATGGGGGGTTGGGGGAGAGGGGAGAGAAGGGAGACAGGGGGAGAGAGGGGACAAGGGGACAGGGGGAGAAGGGAGACAGGGGGAGAGGGGAGAGAAGGGGAGAGGGGGAGAGTGTAGAGAAGGGAGACAGGGGGGAGAGAGGGGAGAAGGGGACAGGGGGAGAAGGGAGACAGGGGGAGAGGGGAGAGGGGGAGACCATAGAGAAGGGAGACAGGGGGAGAGAGGGGAGAGAAGGGGAGAGGGGAAGAGCATAGAGAAGGGAGACAGGGGAGAGAGGGGAGAAGGGGACAGGGGGAGAAGGGAGACAGGGGGAGAGAAGGGAGAGAAGGGGGAGAGGGTGGAGAGAAGGGAGACAGGGGGAGAGAAGGGAGATGGGGAGAAGGGGACAGGGGGAGAGAAGTGAGACAGGGGGAGAGGGTGGAGAGAAGGGGGAGAGGGTGGAGAGAAGTGAGACAGGGGGGAGAGTGGGGAGAGAAGGGGGAGAGGGTGGAGAGAAGGGAGACAGGGGGAGAGTGGGGAGAGAAGGGGGAGAGGGTGGAGAGAAGGGAGACAGGGGGAGAGAAGGGAGATGGGGGAAGGGGGGAGAAGGGGACAGGGGGAGAGTGGGGAGAAGGGGGAAGAGAAGGGAGATGGGGGAAGGGGGGAGAAGGGGACAGGGGGAGAGAAGGGAGACAGGGGGAGAGAAGGGAGATGGGGAGAGGGAGGCATAAGGGGACAGGGGGAGAGAAGGGAGACAGGGGGAGAGAAGGGAGACAGGGGGAGAGAAGGGAGAAGGGAGAAAGGGGAAGAGAAGGGAGATGGGGAGAGGGAGGCAGAAGGGGGCAGGGGGAGAAGAGTGGAGAGATGGGGACAGAGGGAGAGAAGGGAGACCAGGGGATAGGCTGCCCCCCTCCAACGAGCAGACAAGGGGTCCAGGAGTGACAGGAGGGGTACCTCAGTAACCAGAGAAACCCTAAGCAGCACATTGATCTGATTTACAAACCTCTAATGGGAAACAAATACTGTGGCTGTGAAAGTGCCCTTCACCGTAAGAAAACGACAAAACCAACCTCCCATTGGCCTGACTCTGCCAGACTGGAATACCACCAACACAGGCTGGAGGCATCCCAAATGGAACCCTACAGCCTTATATACTGTAGCACACTGCTTTAGACCAGGGACCAAAAGTAGTGCACTATGTAGGGAATAGGGTGGCATTAAGGATGCAGAAAACACAGCCCCGAAGCAGGAAGTGGAGAGCTGTCTAACAGGCTCACTAGCACGCTGTCGTGGTTAAAGCCCGACAAACGTTTTCTTTCCTTATTACAGGATTGATGAAGCACCAAAACGGAGGAGAATTTGGGGGGGAACGGTTTAAACCCCCGTTAAAAAAACTTAAAATAAGAACAAAAGCAGGAATCAGTGATAAAAGTCACATGACCAATTATTCCTTTCTACCAAAGTAAAACAAAGACCTGGCCTCAACGGATCTGATAGGACATGAAGGACTGCTAAAGCTTTTTGGGACCTATCCAACGGGCACCTCCTGCCGCTGGAATCAAAACATCTGACTCAAGGATACTGTCATGAAACCTGGAATTGTATTCCAGAAAAAAGCTGTACGAAAAAAAATCTCAACTGATTCAATTTGCCTGGTTGTTATTCACAAAGACATGTCCAGCGCCTGCCTATTGTGTAACAGCCCTCTCTCGCCAACTGTCTGTGTCTGTTTTAAAGAAGCGTGTGTGTGTGTGTGAGTGTGTGTGGCGCGGTTGTGTGTGTGTGTGGCGCGGTTGTGTGCGTGCGTGCCTGCGTGTGCGTGCGTGCGCGTGCGTGTGTGTGTGTGTGTGCGTGCGTGTGTGTGCGTGCGTGTGTGTGCGTGCGTGTGCGTGCGTGCTGTGTGTGTTGTGTGTGTGTGTGTGTGTGTGTGTGTGTGTGTGTGTGTGTGTGTGTGTGTGTGTGTGTGTGTGTGTGTGTGTGTGTGTGTGTGTGTGTGTGCGTGCGTGCGTGCCTGTGTGTGTGTGTGTGTGTGTGTGTGCGTACATGCGTGTGTGTGTGTGTGTGTGTGTGTGTGTGTGTGTGTGTGTGTGTGTGTGTGTGTGTGTGTGTGTGTGTGTGTGTGTGTGTGTGCGTACATGCGGGTGTGTGTGTGTGTGTGTGCGTGCGTGCCTGCGTGTGCGTGTGTGTGTGTGTGTGTATGTGCGTGCGTGTGCGTGCGCGTGCGTGTGCGTGCGTGTGCGTACATGCGGGTGTGTGTGTGTGTGTGCGTGCGTGCCTGCGTGTGCGTGCCTGCGTGTGTGTGTGCGTGCGTGCCTGCGTGTGCGTGCCTGCGTGTGTGTGTGCGTACATGCGGGTGTGTCTGGGTCCTAACCACCGTCTGTACGGTGGAGGTTCCAACACGGTGTTGACAGTGAGCACACAGAGCTCCAGCAGGACCATTCACACTGATCAACAAAAGGGGAGTGTCCCCCTTTGTGCGGCACAATCAAATAGAGGCCCTTTTAGAACGCATATGTCCCACTCTGAACAGCCTGGTCTGATGATAACTAGCAGGAGCTGAACAGACTGGTCTGATGATAACTAGCAGGAGCTGAACAGACTGGTCTGATGCTAACTAGATGGAGCTGAACAGACTGGTCTGATGCTAACTAGCAGGAGCTGAACAGACTGGTCTGATGATAACTAGCAGGAGCTGAACAGACTGGTCTGATGCTAACTAGCAGGAGCTGAACAGACTGGTCTGATGATAACTAGCAGGAGCTGAACAGACTGGTCTGATGCTAACTAGATGGAGCTGAACAGACTGGTCTGATGCTAACTAGCAGGAGCTGAACAGACTGGTCTGATGATAACTAGCTGCAGTTGAACAGACTGGTCTGATGCTAACTAGCTGGAGCTGAACAGACTGGTCTGATGCTAACTAGCAGGAGCTGAACAGACTGGTCTGATGATAACTAGCTGCAGTTGAACAGACTGGTCTGATGCTAACTAGCTGGAGGTGAACAGACTGGTCTGATGCTAACTAGCTGGAGCTGAACAGACTGGTCTGATGATAACTAGAAGGAGCTGAACAGCCTGGTCTGATGCTAACTAGCAGGAGCTGAACAGACTGGTCTGATGCTAACTAGATGGAGCTGAACAGACTGGTCTGATGCTAACTAGCAGGAGCTGAACAGCCTGGTCTGATGCTAACTAGCTGGAGGTGAACAGACTGGTCTGATGATAACTAGCTGGAGCTGAACAGACTGGTCTGATGCTAACTAGCAGGAGCTGAACAGACTGGTCTGATGATAACTAGCAGGAGCTGAACAGACTGGTCTGATGCTAACTAGCAGGAGCTGAACAGACTGGTCTGATGCTAACTAGATGGAGCTGAACAGACTGGTCTGATGCTAACTAGCAGGAGCTGAACAGACTGGTCTGATGCTAACTAACTGGAGCTGAACAGCCTGGTCTGATGCTAACTAGCAGAAGCGGAACAGACTGGTCTGATGCTAACTAGATGGAGCTGAACAGCCTGGTCTGATGCTAACTAGCTGGAGCTGAACAGACTGGTCTGATGCTAACTAGCAGGAGGTGAACAGACTGGTCTGATGCTAACTAACTAGAGCTGAACAGACTGGTCTGATGCTAACTAGCAGGAGCTGAACAGCCTGGTCTGATGCTAACTAACTGGAGCTGAACAGACTGGTCTGATGCTAACTAGCAGGAGCTGAACAGCCTGGTCTGATGCTAACTAGCAGGAGCTGAACAGACTGGTCTGAATCTAACTAACTGGAGCTGAAGAGCCTGGTCTGATGCTAACTAGCAGGAGCTGAACAGCCTGGTCTGATGCTAACTAGCAGGAGCTGAACAGCCTGGTCTGATGCTAACTAACTGGAGCTGAACAGACTGGTCTGATGCTAACTAGCAGGAGCTGAACAGACTGGTCTGATGCTAACTAGCAGGAGCTGAACAGACTGGTATGATGATAACTAGCTGGAGCTGAACAGACTGGTCTGATGCTAACTAGCAGGAGCTGAACAGACTGGTCTGATGCTAACTAGCTGTAGCTGAACAGACTGGTCTGATGATAACTAGCAGGAGCTGAACAGACTGGTCTGATGATAACTAGCAGGAGCTGAACAGACTGGTCTGATGCTAACTATCAGGAGCTGAAAAGACTGGTCTGATGCTAACTATCAGGAGCGGAACAGACTGGTCTGATGCTAACTAGATGGAGCTGAACAGCCTGGTCTGATGCTAACTAGCTGGAGCTGAACAGACTGGTCTGATGCTAACTAGCAGGAGGTGAACAGACTGGTCTGATGCTAACTAACTAGAGCTGAACAGACTGGTCTGATGCTAACTAGCAGGAGCTGAACAGCCTGGTCTGATGCTAACTAACTGGAGCTGAACAGACTGGTCTGATGTTAACTAGCAGGAGCTGAACAGCCTGGTCTGATGCCAACTAGCAGGAGCTGAACAGCCTGGTCTGATGCTAACTAGCAGGAGCTGAACAGACTGGTCTGATGATAACTAGCAGGAGCTGAACAGACTGGTCTGATGCTAACTAGCTGTAGCTGAACAGACTGGTCTGGTGCTAACTAGCAGGAGCTGAAAAGACTGGTCTGATGATAACTAGCTGGAGCTGAACAGCCTGGTCTGATGCTAACTAGATGGAGCTGAACAGACTGGTCTGATGCTAACTAGATGGAGCTGAACAGACTGGTCTGATGATAACTAGCTGTAGCTGAACAGACTGGTCTGATGCTAAATAGCAGGAGCTGAACAGACTGGTCTGATGATAACTAACTGGAGCTGAACAGACTGGTCTGATGATAACTAGATGGAGCTGAACAGACTGGTCTGATGATAACTAGCTGGAGCTGAACAGACTGGTCTGATGCTAACTAACTGGAGCTGAACAGACTGGTCTGATGCTAACTAGCTGGAGCTGAACAGCCTGGTCTGATGCTAAACTAGCAGGAGCTGAACAGACTGGTCTGATGATAACTAGATGGAGCTGAACAGACTGGTCTGATGATAACTAGCTGGAGCTGAACAGACTGGTCTGATGATAACCAGCTGGAGCTGAACAGACTGGTCTGATGCTAACTAACTGGAGCTGAACAGACTGGTCTGATGATAACCAGCTGGAGCTGAACAGACTGGTCTGATGCTAACTAACTGGAGCTGAACAGACTGGTCTGATGCTAACTAGCTGGAGCTGAACAGACTGGTCTGATGATAACTAGCAGGAGCTGAACAGACTGGTCTGATGCTAACTAGATGGAGCTGAACAGACTGGTCTGATGATCAC
>NC_074665.1:94542118-94544618 GCF_029448725.1 Salvelinus fontinalis | reverse complement strand
CATTCAGCACACGGTTTGTATGTTACAATCTTTAAGGCAATTAATCAAAGACAACCAACCAAATGACAAACAATAGTGCTGTGGCATCTATCTCTCTTTCCCATTGACAAGGCAGTAACCAGAAACCTAGAGTATTTATATATCAAGGCGCCTCACTCCATTTTTGACAGCCCTCGCTTTCTCCCTCCCTCCCCTCCTCCCTTCCTCCTCCCTCCCTCTCTCACCTCAACCACCCCTCTCTTGCTTTTCTTTAAAACATACAAACCGTAAACCCTTTGGTTTCTGTGTACAAGGATCTCACAGTGTAGGTTAACACGCCAAAGGCAAAAATGAGACAGCTATATAATGGGAAGCCAAGCAAACAAATGAGAGAGAAGCAAAAACCAAGGCTGTGATTGGCAGTTCAAAAAGGCACCAACCATGGATACACACACCGCAAATAAGTGGCTGTCGGGATTATACGGTCGGCAAACACTAACAGATATGTTTGAATCACCCGCAGCCGTACAACTGTATGTACAATACAGGAAATAAAAGCCTGTTGTGGTTTCCTTTGTTATTTCAACCCTCCTCAATCTGGCTGGGACGTCTCCATCCGTAGATTTGACCATAGAAAAGCTTTGATCTGCTCTGAAGGAAAACTAGTAGAACTCTCTCAACCTCCCGCACTCCTCCTTTCTCTGTCTCCCCCTCTCTCTCTCCCTCTCTCTCCCTCTCTCTCCCTCCTTTCTCCCTCTCTCCCTCCCTCTCTCTGTCTATCCCTCTCTCTTCCCTGTTTCTCTCCCCCTCTCTCTCTGTCTCTCCACCTCCCTCCCTCCCCCTCTCTCTCTCCTCCCTTTCTCTCTCTCTCCTCCCCTCTCTCGGTCTCTCCCCCTCCCTCCCCCTCTCTCCCTCTCTCTCTCCTCCCTTTCTCCCTCTCTCCTCCCCTTTCTCTCTCTCTCCTCCCCTCTCTCTGTCTCTCCCCCTCCCTCCCCCTCTCTCCCTCTCACCCCTCCCCCTCTCTCCCTCTCTCTCTCCCCCCTTTCTCCCTCTCTCCTCCCCTTTCTCTGTCTCTCCCTCTCTCCCCCTCTCTCCCAGAGGTTGCTGACTGGCTCATAGATACCCCCTTTAGATGTTCTGACCTGTGTACTGTGTCTGTAGGAACACAGCAGCTGTAGTGTGTGGATGTTATACTGCTGTAGTTCCTACAGACCGTCTCATTAATCTGAACTATACTGGCTGCTTGATAGCAACTCTGCCTGGGTTGTTAGAGCCAGAGGTACATTAGAGGACCGGGAAGACACAGTCATTTTCACACTGGATATACAGTAACATGAAATATACACTACTGAAAAGTCCCCTTAATAAGGTAAAAGTGACATTTCACTTAGGGCATACGGCTATAATGTATTATTACTTGTTATAAGCATGTGTGAGACCTTATAGTGCTTTATAGATTCATTTATAGTATATTACGTTTTCTTCTTTAGGTTTTTATGTAGGAGGAGGTGAGAAGTGCAATTAACCCTTAACACTCTGGTTTAATTACTGACCATGCAGGTGCCATGACAATATGTAATTAAATGAACTTAAAGGGATAGCCTAATCAAATGACAAAATGACATGTTGGTTTCCTTCCTATAACATCAATATATGCTTTGGTTTTTTGTTTTCCTGGCCACTGTTTCAAACGCTAACTTTTTACATGCCAGCCAATGTGTAATTCATTTTTATTTGGGTGAACTATCACTTTAATAAATATGCCTCCATCATCACTTAGCTTTCCCATGTTGTATCCCCCCCCCCCCCCCCCCCCCCCTCTGTTTCCAGGCTGATATGCCATTAAAATCAATTCAGAAATACTTCCTGACAGTCCATCCAGGACTCGACGTTAGCAAAATGGAAAATGACATTAAGGAGGACAATGAATTGAATTGAGTTTAATGTCCAACCCCCCCCCCCCCCTCCTTTTTCACAGCAGATCCTAATTTACATAGCGTTTCACCACAAAAGAGCTGACCTTATAAAAAGCTGCCATTTGTACAGTAACTCTGCCTGAGAGTGGTTTAATCACGCTTTAGCGAAGAAGCCATGAGGGGGAGAGAAAAACCTAAACAGCTCTTTAAAGTGTCTGTCTGCTTTAAAAAAGGGAGGGAAATGAAAACACTGGCCATTGGGTCAATGTTGACTACTGTCCAAAGTGTTGTTTCCTCTCAATAAAACCCCCCCTAACATGGACAGGAGTGTTATACATTAACCCAACATTGACTGTTAGCCGTTGACACGGTGTGGTAACGATCACAACAATCCTCCCTAATCCTAATATGAATATAATGAATGTTAATAAGCGAAGTCGGCCACGGAACCAAACGACACGATATTAATAGTTGAACAGGTGCAAAGGAGAAGGAGCTGCCCTCTCGTTAAATGAGCTGTACGAATGAATGATATGAAGTGTAGAGAATAACGCCACCCTATTCCCTACATAGTGAACGACTTCTGACCAGGGTCCATAAGGGGG
>NC_074665.1:94449618-94539618 GCF_029448725.1 Salvelinus fontinalis | reverse complement strand
GCACGACAAGTGAAAAGACCTCATGTTTCCTCTGCCTTCCCAGGGATCATAGCAGGCAAGGGAGAGGGCCAGGGAGGGGAGCGGCTAAGCTACACGTTTCCACTGCTTCACACCGTAACAAACCGGCTCGCTGTGAGACTTACAGAGCGCCGTCTCCAGGTTATGTGAGACACAGCGTTTTCTTCTCTTTAACCTGTGATTGAATTACGGCTTAGATCTCATCTGTTGTGTAGCAGTTCTATGGATTATTTGGACTCGTCACTTCCCTCTCAGTCAGCACCACAGACACAAGTTCAACATAGTTAAACAATACTAATAAAATACTAATAAGATACTAATAAAATACTAATAAGATACTAATAAAATAATAATAAAACACTAATAAAATACTAACAAAATACTTATAAAACAACAATAAAATACTAACAAAATACTAATAAAACAATAATAAAATACTGATAAAATACTAATAAAATGAAGCAACAACATTGCAGAGTAATAACAGTGCTAAGCCCAGAACTAGTGAAATCTACCCTGTTAACATGATATTATTAATACTGGACAGATGACATCACACACACACACACACACACACGCACGCACGCACGCACACACACACACACACACACGCACACACGCACACATCAAATCACACACGCTGTCATTCCGCCGTCAAATAATGATGTCCGTTTCTCAACCAATAGGAGGCAACGTGGAAACACGTGTATAGATTTGTACAACTGAAGTAGTTCTGAAAAGCATCATTTTCCCTCTACCTATTTCCACAAAACAACATTCCATTAATAACACGTTATATGTTTCTAAGTAACAACAAAATAACCTACATACATTTAGAGTCATAATACACACATACATGAATACATATACAGTCATAATACGATAATGTGTAACAGCGTAAAATGAATGCATAAATCCCCAAAATGCAATCATACACGTGATTGTGAATCCATAAACATTCCTACATTCTGCCAGAGTTGCTCCAGTCCCAGAATGTGAGTCGTCTGTGAGCTCTATGTTCCACTGGTTGACACATAGACTCTCTCACTGACTGAGTGAAGGCAGCAACTGGCCGTCCATATTTGATTACTAATAAGAGAGATGTTCCCTGTGTCAGATGCCAAATACTCTCCGCTAAGCAAACAGCTATTCTAACAACTCAAACATTAGCATTGCTATCCACTGGTGGCCCATATCTCACCCTGGTTTAACTCATCGTCTTTCCCTCTCCTGGTTTCTCCATATCTCACCCTGGTTTAACTCATCATATTTCCCTCTCCTGGTTTTTCCATATCTCACCCTGGTTTAACTTATCGTCTTTCTTTCTCCTGGTTTTTCCATATCTCACCCTGGTTTAACTCATCATTTTTTCCTTCTCCCAACATACTTGTTCACATCCAATGAACTACGACTGAGAAAACTGTGCTCAGCCCAGTAGCAGTAACAATACATCTAACGTGATATCAAGCTCTCCTGGACAGTGGGCCCATTTAGGAAGGCAGCCAAGCACTCAGATTCACATAGATATACAGTATAGCGGAATAAATGACAGAGCACTGAATAAAAACACTTGTTCGCAAATTAGGAGGCAGCCACTCAATGATACATGTCTGAATGTAAAGCCAGACGTACTCCGGGCGTAAACAACTGACTCCCTCACAGCAGGGCAGAGCACAGAGAGAGGAAAGGCCGAGGAAACTGTTTCCCCTGACAACTCGCTAGCAATTACCCAATCCCCACAGAGACTTCCAGGTTTCCAAGTCAACCCACCTGTGCAACAACGCAGGAGAACAACAAACACAGAGACAGCACATTGCAGAGAGAGAGAGAGAGAGAGAGAGACAGAGAGAGAGAGAGAGAGACAGAGAGAGAGAGAGAGACAGCACAATGCAGAGAGACAGAGAGAGAGAGACAGAAGTTGGGCACCACAGAATCCCAAGAACGACTGCAACAACAGTCCCAGAATGACTACAACAACCATGACCATCACACTCCGCACATCCACACAGCACACGCCACACGACTACACCAGAAGAGAGAAAAGAAGTGTGCCAAACAGCGATCTTACCTGTCGATGATAACGGGGTCTGAAGGAGTCTCGTTCCTGTTGCCACAACTCTTCTTATCACAACACCGACTAGAGAGGAGGAAATGATGATGTTATCAAGTCAGGTTCACACAGGCAGAACAATTCTGATCTGTTGCCCCTTTTATAGGCAAAAGATCCAGATCTGATTGGTAAAAAAAAATAATAATCAGATTTGGGCTGCATGTGTAAACTGCAGCCAAAGAGGTTGACACAGTGTGTATCTCCGCATGTTTAATTGTTACTTAGTAACATTTTCTTTTAATTCTTTAATTGTATATTTATCTAAGCATGACAGTGTTTAGATAATGATTGTTGCTGAGCTGTGCCTGTATGCCTGGCGCTAGCTGTCTGTCTGTTGATTGGTATGGAACCTAGTCAGTCTCGCCACGCCGGGTAAACGGGTAAACATCTCCTCGTCCGTGTCCCGAATGGAACCCTATTCCCATAGACCTCTGGTCAAATGTAGTGCACTACGTAGGGAATAGGGTGCCGTTTGGGACGTACGCCTAGCATTGCCGAGCACTGCTGCTGCACGTTTGCTAGTCTCAGGGAGACGACATGTGTGTGGTGTTTGTCTCTAGCGCTGAACTGAGAACAGAAGATGCCAGGAGGCTGGGGAATCGTCTTTCCACCAGCTTCAGCTTTTTGTTTCCCTCTAATTGTCAAGCTGTTAATTCTGGAGAGGATGCAGGCGGCCATCTTCAAACCAGCCTCTCTGTGATAGGCCAGATATTCACTAGAACGCCTCAGAAGCCACGCAGCCCCCTGCATCAATCTTTCACTGAAGTAGCATTGTCTCGGTTAAGACGGTGGTGCTGGTTATGGTGCTGGGGTATAGCCGTAGCTACCGATGGGGATAGGACCGGTGGTGCTGGTTATGGTGCTGGGGTCTAGCCGTAGCTACCGATGGGGATAGGACCGGTGGTGCTGGTTATGGTGCTGGGGTCTAGCCGTAGCTACCGATGGGGATAGGACCGGTGGTGCTGGTTATGGTGCTGGGGTCTAGCCGTAGCTACCGATGGGGATAGGACCGGACCCAATACTGTGTGCTACAGTCATGTTGAAATTATACCAAAATGTTATGCTTCATTCTCCACTTTTTATTTAATTTTTTAATCCTAGTTGTATGATGGTTACATGTCCAGATGAGCTAAGTGAACACCATATGGTGTGAGGAGTGTGTGAAGCTCTTTAAAGCTAGCTGCTGAGAGTTAAAGTGAATAAACAAAGTCTAACAGTCCTCCACTTCTAGAGCTCCGAGTCACATCTGTGTTTTCAACGGAGACGGCCTTTAATAC
This sequence comes from Salvelinus fontinalis, assembly GCF_029448725.1. Classification (NCBI taxonomy): domain Eukaryota; kingdom Metazoa; phylum Chordata; class Actinopteri; order Salmoniformes; family Salmonidae; genus Salvelinus; species Salvelinus fontinalis. The sequence continues at coordinate 94,536,213 of NC_074665.1, read as the reverse complement.
AAGAAGTGTGTGTACACACACACACACACACACACACACACACACACACACACACACACACACACACACACACACACACACACACACACACACACACACACACCTCTGAAACATTCATTGATATGCAAACCGTCATCTAAAGGGAAAGCATAGCTTTTGTACATTATGGCGTGGTGATGAGGTGTAGTTCGGCCTTCTTGGAGCAGGATGACGCCTGCTGTGTGGGCTACTGTGTGGGTCAGCTCATGACAAACAGGGATTCGACCCAACTTCCTAAGAGCAGTGACTTTATCTAACGCAGGGGGGGGGGGGGGGGGCAAGATTATCAAAGGTCCATTTCTGTTTATATTCCGGCGCGAGTCAAAAGGAACGCCCGTTGACAGAACACAGGAATGTACCGTCATCAGTGACCTCATCTCTGTTTTGTGTCTGTTGTCAGTTGACCAATCAAACCCAACTATAGTAGGCCAAATCGATACAGGGATTCTGGCCTGTAATTCCTAATGGTCATTGAATGCAACCTCCCCAGGTATAATATTCTATTTCACATAATATTATGTCTGAGAATAGGCAGCCTGTGTAAAATTGGCTATGAGTCTGCCGATATGGATCGACGTGTTTTCATTGCAACAAGAGATTGAGGTTGATGGGTTCATTCATCTCCTAAGGACTATCCTCAAAACCCCCGAATCACCATTTTAATAACAAAGCAAAGAAATATATATAAAAAAACACACATAAAACAAGCAAATATTAAAAGGACGTTGAAATGTAGTTAATCACCGTGACAAGCTCTTACCTGCACATGATTTCGTGTGTGAGAAGCACTCGGCACATCTCTGGGTTTTTGTCTTGGCCTTCATAGATAATAGCCTTGGAATCAAAGCGAGAAAAACATCAGAAGCAGACGATTAAAATATCGAACTGGATAACACGTCGCACATTTGCCGTTCTCTGTGGGCTACAGAATATATAAGGCTTTAATCTACACCACAATAACATTCAATTCATAAATTGATCAATTCATTATTTTACTGATTATTAATTCATCAAGTATATATAGGCCTACTAATATTGACACATAGGTCGACATACAGCAATTGTATAGTTTATGATTTATAGGTTATATTGTAAATTGAAATATAAATTCATTTCTCGTAGATCATTTCCAAACAATTAATATCTTTAAAAATATATATTTATATATATTGTAATGTAAATAAATAGCCTAATTGATTTGCTAGACCACAACAAAAATGTCAAATATGTTAATATGTGTATATGTTGTTTTTATATATATATTATTCATTATCCCAGGATAATACCAACCACACGTGGGTTCTCGGCTGCAGATGGGCGATGTAAATAATACTCATTTCCGTATACATCAGCGCCATTCTAATCTACAGATATTTGCGGGGGGGGGGGGGGGGGTAGAGCTAATGGGCAATCTGTTGTTTATTTTGAGCCGCTAACAATGATTTTTCTCGGATAAAAAAAAGCGGTTTCGGAGGGGGTTCGGTTGAGTAATTTTTGAGCATTGGCTTTAACAGATGGCGCGGAGCTGTAGGTGCGCTCGGCCTTAGTTCTTTCTGCTCTCTGTCTGTCTCTCTCCCTCCCCTCGTTCTGCCCCGGGTCTGTGATGCACGGCTACAGCAGCCTGCCTATCCCGCGCGTACCGCCGTTACATCTTGGATGAATGTAAAACCAAAGAAGCGGTGCTTTTAATCAAAGATAAACTCTTTATAATTAGCAATTAAGTAAAACGCATGACACACTATAGGGCTTTATCACAATTGTATTTACAATGAATAACAACGCTGCTATAGCAAGATGGGACATAAGCGGGTGAATAAAAAAATCACTACATAAAATATTTCACAGCAAAATGAGATAGGGATTTTAAATAGTTTTTTGGGGCTTCTGGTAATAGTTGGAAATACATCGAACAGCTCTGTTCCATTGGAGGTGAGAGGGGTACCACATAGCCTCGGCTACTACATCTATATGTGAGGGATTTGGGGAGTATTGCAGTTATCATCATGTGATTTATTTCCCGTGTCTCGGCTGAAGAAACAGAAATCCATAAACTGACGGTTCAGCGTCATTGACTCTCTGATCATAGACAGACCTATAGGCTACAGAAGTACAGTCAACGAGGAGTGGGGCGAATCTAACACCTAGCCTATATTTCCTATATATATATATATATAATAAGAGGTGACAAAATATGAATAAACAAACCGGTAATAATAATGCTGTTTAACCCGAGACACTGAAGCTAGAGGCTATTCAGTGAACTTGGCGGAGTGCACTTAACAATAAGCCCATGCTAGCCGAGAGTGATTTCCGAAAACATTCAGGTTGAGGAAACGCGCCACATTGTCCACTCAAGTGTCCTCTCATACTAAAAAAGAGGCTCTTGTTATTGAGCCGAGACTTTCTTTTTAGCAATAATAGTCTCGTCTGTTTGTCACAATAAATATTTATTTGAACATTTCTGAACTGATGGACTGTCAACGCACAATTACCACACAGCAGATAAGACCTATGTTTGTTGATGGCTACGTCATCCCATCTATTAGCACATCAGCAAAATTAGGGTTTCATTTACTAAAATGCGCTCACGAGCCAATACACAAAGCACGGTAGACGTACAAACCAATTAATTTCAGTAACCGTAATATCAACAAAATATTTTATAGCATTCTCACAAAAAATATATATAATATCTCATGTCAAGTATAATCACGATAAAAAAAAAAAGATAAATTAAATAGACCCCATTAAAGACTTTAGCATAGGCTGCATATTAAATAAACATTAGGGGGATCTTGCACGGGTATACGGGAGACCCCTGGAGCTTACAACCCGAATTAAACAGAGGCCACTAAAGGTTATTATTGTAATTAAATAGATATCGGATATCTACAACTGTCCATGTCTATAGCCGATTCACAAAAGTTGTATAAGATTAAAATAAACAACAACAACAACACAATCGCTCCAACCCGAGAGCGAGCTGATTTATAGAGAAATATAAACGATTAAAAAAAACGCAACCACACATGGCCTAATAACTTACAGGCTCATCATTGAAGCATATATCTTCTGTAATAGGGTCAATTTGAAAACCACGCACGTTTCCACAACACACGTTATATATCAAGCACCATAAGCATACAATTTGGCATCGCAGATAATTATATATATTTAAAAAATAATCTTACCTGTTTTGTCATGGAATCGATTAATCGTACGAAAAGATCCTGTTCTGTTCTGACACCTGTGAATAAAGTATATATATTTTTTAAGTATCTTGTCATTTACACTGTGATTTTGCTTACACATTATATTTTATAAAATATCTTACAATTTATACTGACATAAAATGAATATAATAAAACACGTTTTATTTTGTTTTATATATAAAACATGTATCGTTTTACTACATTTTCATGATCATCATCTGGTTAGCGTCAGGTTAAAACGTGGGATTAATATCTGATTCCCACGCATCGCTAACTGAGCGTGGATAAACCATACACGATGCTAGCTGACACCGACACTGTAGGCAATTTACCACTTAAAAAATGTAACCCAATATCAGACTGACTACCACCACACAACGTTCTCTGACGGAATCCATGTCCAAGCATGCATCCGTGATTTGTACTTATTCCCTTCATAATAATCAGACACAGTTTTCCATTATCAGCCGCTATAACACTTACCGTTGCTGTACAATAACTGTAGTTTGTAGTGTATCCCATTGTTAGTTTTTTCATTGTTTGGTTCCTGAAAATAATGAGCATTGAATCAGTGTCACATACATTTACTGTGTTTTGATGATATTTTGTCTTGATGTGGTAATTTTGAGGTCACAAAATAGACTATTATGAAGGGGTCAAGTGATGGGGAAATGTGTATGTGTGGAGGGGGGGGGGGGGGGGGGGTATCTATCTATGTAGAGTAAAAAAAAAAAAAAAAAATGTATAAAATTATTTTGTGACATTCGAAGTCATTTAGAAAATCCACATAACTGCACGTGTCTCCTCCACCGCCTATGACGTGTTCCTGCCTTTACCACCAAAATGATGAACTGTGTAGGTGAAAATAAAAAAAATATTTGAGTAAAATGGGACGATATTCCAAAGAAATGGCGCTTACTTTGTCCTTCTCCACAAAGTCCACATAAGCTGTCCGTTCGATCTCCACGGGCTGCCCTTGCCTGTCATACAGCGCGAGAACGAAGTGGAAAAAGTTGGATTTTCTGAGGTTGGACGGCGGTTGCTTCTCGTAGTGTGCCCGAGCCAAACCCACACCGCTGCGAGGAGAAGAGAGAGGAGCACCTCGGTTAGATGGAGAGATACACTGGAGATGGAGCTAGCATCAGATGAAAACATTGGGTGATGGCGAAAGGCACGTTTTTTAGAGACAAGAGATTTCTTGATTTGTCACTTTAACAGTAATATGATGTAATGAGCGTTGGAGAAAGAGCTGAAGAGAAGAGGCGCACAGGGAGATTGTAATTGATACATGGCAATATGGGGATTTAGGGGCAATCTGAGAAATGCATTAAAAAATTGGATGTTTGGCAAAACGTACCTTTGGGCGGCTGTGTTCGCATCCACTACCCCAGATGTGTGCATCCACGAGCGGACCGAGTTCATCCCGCTGCCCAGCGGTTCCTCTTTCATAGTCGTCCCTCCTCTAGGTAAGCCTATATTTTCCTGAATTCCAAACATTAAAGCCGTTTCGTACAAACCCGCTCCGGCCAAATGAGAATAATAGGAAGGTAGCTGTTGAAGAGCAATCTTTCCTTCTCGGTGGTTGACAAAATAACAGTCAAATAAGTTTGTTGTAATTAACGTGTAAGAACGAAATAAAAGTCCCAGTTGAGTTCACAAGTCCTGTCTCCTTGAGCCCGTCCTGTGTTGGCACGACATGAACAATTTACAGAGTGGGTTACTGTAGTCTATCTCGGTAGCTGGTTTGGAACGTGATCCTAGTCGTTGAAGAAGTCGTTCAAATAGCAGGATATGGTTGTAGTTGCTTCTGTTTTATTCAAGTTTTTATTCGAAATGCGTTTGAAGAAAACTTTTTGTTTTTGGTGATGGCTCCTCAAGCTGGAGTCATCATACAACAAGCAGCATTTTTTTTAAAAAGCATCAGTTGAATCGACCACTTCTGGCAATGCGCTGCAGCTCCAAAAGGCAAAATAAACGAAATGATTACTATGGAGGTGTTCCTGGACACGGGAGAGGTTGATGAGAGGCCTTTAGCGTCTTGCAGAATGGGATGGAAGCATACAAAACTCAACCCTCTATCCCGGAGGAGTGGAACCTTTCCCGGGAGCCAAAACTCTAAACCCACGGGATGCGCGCTGTCAGAATATGACGCGCTGGTGGGCGGGGCTTCGACCATATATGGAACAGTGACACGTCCTGTCCCTGAACGAGCTTCATTCTGGAGAGTCCTACATGCAATAGCTGCCTGGCTGAAACCCGAGAGCTCTAGCAAGGCAAGCTCCACTTTCTCCTCCATCAAATGTAGAGATTTCCCCCCTCAAATTCACATCCTGTGACGTTAATATTCACTAAACATGAAATCCTAAAGGACAAGAGTCCAGCCGATACAACATATTGTAGGGAAGGGAGCGGAATTGTCACTAAATACTTTACCCAGGTAGGCTGTTATGTCACGTTCTCAGCAATTAATGAGTAAATATCGACTAAAAGTCTGAGGGAAGCGCATAACATGTCTATAGGAGCATAAAGGACTTTCCAATCCATTTGGTCAAAACTAGATACAATGTCAATAGGATATATTTCACTATTACTATTTGTTAAGGCTTTTCCAAATCTAAATTGGCATGTTTTATAGAGAAGGTCGCCAGTGCATATATCGTCAAAGTTAATCAATGCTATTATAATGCAGCCATGTTACAAGTGGTGGAATATAACGCGTCTCTCACGGCAAACTAAAATAACTCTGCTGCAGACAGTAGCCTAGGTATTACTATCTATATAAAGGGAAATGCGTCAGATAGCTGTATCCCAGACTACTACCATTTGCATGGTAAGGACTCGTATCGATTCAATGTGCCATTCTTCATGTCTGTCATGAAGTTTATAAACAGACGGGCATCAATTGCAATGTGTTAGCCTAAATGCAATGCACAGGCTGTATGTATGTGTGCTATACATGGATTTTCACTACGATAGTTGATTTAGTTTAATGTGGGTGTACATCATTCTATTCAGTGAATGGACTCAGGGGATGCACGGTGTCCAACCCGTCTCTTCTGAAGAACAGACCTGTATTTTATCATAATAAAGACACACTCTTAAATAGCCTACAATAATATATGACGGTAATAGGTATTTATCCTTCAGGGAAATACTTTCTTGTTGCCAAGTGGTAGACCTTTTTGAAGCTATATTTTTACATTTTAATTAATCGGCAAAAAAAAAAAAGTGAAGTCCGATTTGGGTTATCAGGGGACCCCACAGCCCCGTGCACTAAAGGGGTGGGATGGGTGTACGCGGAAAGGAAGAGAGATGTGTTTTAGACAGCATTTTGCTGGGGTTGGGGGTTAATGACTATTGCCAAAGATAAGTGAATTATCAAAGCGGCTGTTGTTCTTCCGTGGTCTAAATCCATTCCTTTCCCGGTCCTGCACGTCCTAATTAAATACGTAAGTAGAATAAAACTGCATTTTATTACTATTTTAGGATAATATCGTTAGGCTACTCTATTTCTAGACAATTTACAATTTATTAATTTACAATTTATTCGGTCAACCCGGTAATATGGTACTAAGTGTTCATTTTAATGGGTTCATATGCAAATTGCTTATAAATTATTATTTGCTCGATAAATTGATGTGCGGTAGAACAATGTCACCAATGCCGTGTTTGCAGCGTTGCAAGTAAAATGTTATAACGTTGAAATAGAGTGCACTTGACTTTTTCGTTTTTTTTCTCTGAATATGCTATTTCAATTGGTCATAAATTAAGTAATTTTTTTATCTCAGTATAATTCTGTCTTGGAAATTGCATATTGCACCAAGCAGCCTACTGATAGCCTACTGTATGTTTAATGCCGATTATACACCAAAGGGCCTTAAATCTAACGACCAAAGTACGTTTTTTAGGACAGATGCTGTTCAAACGGACACTGTTGACTGGCGAGAAAGAGGTTCTAGGACAGTTCGACAGCCCCATCACGTAGGTAACGACCACGTCATAAAAAAAAAAAGAGTTTTAAACCTTATTTGACAACAAATGCAGCTGCTCCTCTATTTTGGACGATATTAGGCGAAAATGAATGCAAATCTGTGTTGGGAGCCATCTGGACAGGAATAGAGAATCAGCTGCTGCCATAACAGGCGCTGAGCCTGAATCTATTTCAGCTCGTTCTCTAGGATCATCTGGGCGCGTGCTAAATGCGCTCTTTCATTTCCACCAAGTTTTAACTTTGACTTCCTCTCTAACTGCTTCCGTCAGACAGACGGAAATTAATCAAGGTGCTTAGGACGAGAGAAAAAAAAAATGAAAAAAAAAACGGGACGTTGATGGACATATAAGTGCATATTTTAATTTATGATCATGTCTCAATTTGACATATGAGTGCTTCTCGCACGTGCTTATTCTGTGGCGTGTTTAGACATCAGCAACACACGCAGCGACATCTCAACAAGTCATGATGTTGATGCACGAATAGATTATTCTTTAGCAATAACAACTCATAACAAAGCAATAGCATAATAAGTCAAGATAAATAATAATAATAATAATAATAATTATAATAATAATGATAATAATATTAATAACAAAACGTATATTATATTCTAATATAAAGTCACTAAAAAGCTTGTGTATATTTTGTATTCAACATTAACTGTGCGTGTAGCCCATACTGCTCTAATCATAACGACCATGTGTGTGGATTTAGTTGTAAAAGATCGCTAATGTTATATCTCATTTGGAGAAGTGTGCTAATGGTGAACGCTAGACAACAACAAAACACACAATGTTAGTCATGCAGGAGGTGTGTTGGTTTGAATAAGATTTGCTTGGTGTTGCCAAGACCTCCGGAAGAAAACGACCCTCCTCCTTATTGTGTGTGAAGTGTTCCTTTTGTGTGAATTTACGGGGTGAGGCTTCAATGATCCCCCACAAATTTGCATTTAAATAGCGACATCAACCGATTCGCGTGCCACACACCAGTGGGTTTCCCAGATGTCAAGGCAAAGTCGGTGAGATGGCCATAGCCCAGCTGTCCTCTCCTCTCCTCCAGTCGCAACATCATACCAAAGCACAGAGAGAGAAAGACTAAATATACCAAGGTTTTCCTGTTTTTATCTTCGATCGCTAAAGCAGCGTGTGTGTGGTGTTACTGACTGTACAGTAGGCTTTATAGCCCGATGCTGTGGCAGCAGAAAAACGAACAGACTTCACTGAGTGAGGGAACATAGCTAGAAGAAAAAATATCCAACAATACGCGATTATATTATTGTTTTCAACAGGACATGGTTTCATTACTTTGCTAGATAGTCCACATATTTCTTAAAGCCAGCCTGGGATGCGGAAGCTCACAATAAGTAGCGACAGAGAGTTTTATTGGCATGACATGGACATGAAATAAAATAAGAGACTAATTGACAATGCAAAAATATTGAACACAGGACTATCTCAAACTGAGACATTAGTTAGGCTAATCTTTTATCCCATAAATGTCCATTTCTCTACAGCCATAATATGCATGTCAGCTTGTGATTGATGGCAGGTTGGGTAATATAGGGGTCCTGCTTTCACGTTAGAGCACAAATGAACTTGAAAGCTTTGTGTGGCTTTTAGAAACGTGGTATAACATAAAGGAAACTTCTTTTAGATGTAGTAGAATCATCCATATGTAAAATATTTTCAGATATAGTTGAAAGAGTCCTCTTTCACTACAGACAAATATCGAAATTCAGCACTTTCCTATTTTTGACTTTTACAGCTTCCTCTCTCTCTCGCTCTCTCTAGTGTGTGTGTTTGTGTGTGTGTGTGTTTGTGTGTGTGTGTGTTCGTAGTAGGCCTACTGCACCATCATCAACCAAATGTCAGAGCTGAGTGACTGCGCATCAAAAACACTCAACTGCATCTATGACAGTTTTTCAGTTGCATAGATTATCATTCCACGCCCTAATCATCACATACTAAATGACATAATTAACTGTTAGATAGCACATGAAGTTAAAATATATAGGCAAGTCCCTCAACAACGTGCATGTCAGATGGAATCTTATTTTAAAACGAAAATCATATTTCTTACTCATAAAATGTTCTTAATATTTATGGCAAAACAACATGCTTGTAATTTCTTTGAATAACGGTAAATATGCCGCTCGTAACTCAACACTTAAACAAAGAGTCGCCTCTGCTTTAAAAGCACAACGTCTTTTTCCCGTGGCTTGTTTTAAATTCAATGTTGTTAATGATTACAGCAAATCAAACATTAGTATTGGCAAAATCACGAGCACTTAATGTGGCCTCTGAAAGTATTCATACCTCTTGACTTATTCAACATTTTGTTGTGTTACAGCCTGGATTCAAACTGAATTAAATATATTTTTTTCTCACCCCATCGACAAACAATAATAATGACAAAGTGAAAACTTGTTTTTAAATTTCTTTGCTAATTTATTGAAAATTAAATACAGAAATATCTAATTTACATAAGTATTCAACCCCCTGAATCAATACAAGTTAGAATCACATTTGACAGCAATTACAGCTGTGAGTCTTTCTGGGTAAGTCTCTAAGAGCTTCACACTTGGATTGTACAATATTTGCACATTATTCTTTAAAAAATGATTTAAGCTCTATCAAGTTGGTTGTTGATCATTACTAGACAATGATTTTCAAGTCTTGGCATAGATTTTCAAGCCGATTTAAGTCAAAACTGTAATTAGGCCAATCAGGAACATTCAACGTCATCTTGGTAAGCAACTCCAGTGTATATTTGGCCTTGTGTTTTAGGTTATTGTCCTTCTGAAAGGTGAATTCATCTCCCAGTGCCTGGTGGAAAGCAGATTGAACCAGGTTTTCCTCTAGTATTCTGCCTGTTCTTAGCTCTATTCCATTTCTTTTTATCCCTAAAATAAAATCCCTAGTCTTTGCCAATGAAAAACATACCCATAACATGATGCAGCCACCAACCATGCTTGAAATATGAAGAGTGGTACTCAGTGATGTGTTGTGTTGGATTTGCTCCAAACATAATGCTTTGTGGTATACTCAGGATATGAAGTTTATTTCTTTGACAAATTATTTGCAGTTTAACTTTAGTGCCTGATTGCAAACAGGATGAAGGTTTTGGAACATATTTATTCTATACAGGTTTCCTTCTGTTCACTCTGTCACTTAGGTTAGTATTTTGGAGTAACCACAATGTTTTTAGTTTTCTCCTGCCACAGCCATTAAAGTCTGTAACTGTATTAAAGTCACCATTGGCCTCATGGTGAAATCCCTGAGCAGTTTCTTTCCTCTCCGGCAACTGAGTTAGGGTTAAGGAGGCCTGTATCGTCATAGTGACTGGGTGTATTGATACACCATCCAAAGGGTAATTAATAACTTCACCATGCTCAAAGGGCTATTCAATATCTGTTTATTTTTTATTTTTACCCATCTACCAATACGTGCCTTTCTTTGCGAGGCATTGGACAAGCTCTCTGGTCTTTGCGGTCGAATTTGTGTTTGAAATTCACTGCTCAACTGAGGGACCTTACAGATAATTGTATGCGTAGGGTACAGAGATGAGGTAGTCATTCAAAAATCATGTTAAACACTATTATTGTACACAGAGTTTGTCCATGCAAATTATCATGTGACTTGTTAAGCACATTTTTACTCCTACATTTATTTAGGCGTTGCCATGACAAAGGGCTTGAATACTTATTGACTCAAGACATTTCAGCTATTTATTTTTAATACATTTGGAACCATTTCTAAAAATATAAGTCCACTTTATCATTATGGGTTATTGTGTGTCGGCCAGTGACACACAATCTAAATGCAACACATTTTAAAATCAGACTGTAACACAACAAAGTGTGTAAAAATTCCAGGCGTGTGAAAACTTTCTGAAGGCTCTGTACATAGAAAAACACATGCAAAATAATATTTCATAATGTCGACATATTGTTTCGCATGTGTATGTAGGCTTATATCTCAATACAGAAGTTCACAAGTCAAAACAATAGTCCGGTTTGCTGAATATACAGTCAAAAGGAAGGCAACGTTTAATTGTCAAAGGCAATCCAGCATCTGGAACCTTAATGCAAAGCGTTGCTCGTTGCTCGTTTGGCTCTAAATTTGATGAAGAGCGCCTCCTTTTGGTCATTTTAAAGACCACCACCCCGATTGTAGATTTCCAGGCAAACTTCAGCGCGTCACAGACCCGCTACGTTTGTCAATAGATTGTTGACCCTTTAGAATGTAACACGTGATCTAATTAGTGTATAGAGTTAACGTCTAACTACCTATGTTGTTTTAATGTATATGAGATGTTCAGAACATTCATGTCTTATTTAGGCTTGCTTTGGTGTCGCTCGAGGGAAAAGATTTCATATAATAAATACAAATGCTATCTAATAGTTGATGGTCATAAAATCAGTCAAGAAAAGGTTTACAGTTTTGATTAGTTGCCGGAAATTAGAAATTAATTTACAATAGACTTGATTAAAAAAACAGAACCTAATTCACGTGCTTTACAATCGGGGTTGTTTGCCAGTTAGACATGTGGTTGTTTCCGTACAATAAACAAGGCATCAATTAACAGCGTGCTGTGGGCATCGCAATTTCAATGCAAAGAAAGCATAGCGATAGACCCTGATAAACTATCGGCTAATTTAAAATGCATTCTGAATGTTATAAATATATCTGTTTCAAAGGTTCTAATGTCAAGGGGGGCACCTTCATTACGGAGACAGGGTTCGATTAGGCAACTCCAGATATTGTAATTGGCTTTAATGAAACATGTATCGGGATAATTAACTCTGAAATATGTGCAACCGCTGGGACGTTGAGTCGGTGTCAGCTTTCATACTGTCCAGATGTCCTAACACAGATCAGCCTTCAATTAAAAGTTGAACGGTTTTATTTAAAAGCAAGCTTTAAATGAGTATTTTACTTAAAACAATTTTAATCTAATAAACGAGCATAGCCTTTATAAATGTTGAAAATGCAAAAGGGGAAGATTTTGGTAATAGGGCAGATTGGAGAGTGATTGTTGAGATTACAAACCACTGCTCCTAGTCTACCAACCGTTATAAACCACTGCTCCTAGTCTACCAACCGTTATAAACCACTGCTCCTAGCCTACCAACCGTTACAAACCACTGCTCCTAGTCTACCAACCGTTACAAACCACTGCTCCTAGTCTACCAACCGTTACAAACCACTGCTCCTAGCCTACCAACCGTTACAAACCACTGCTCCTAGTCTACCAACCGTTACAAACCACTGCTCCTAGTCTACCAACCGTTACAAACCACTGCTCCTAGCCTACCAACCGTTACAAACCACTGCTCCTAGTCTACCAACCGTTATAAACCACTGCTCCTAGTCTACCAACCGTTATAAACCACTGCTCCAAGCCTACCAACCGTTACAAACCACTGCTCTTAGCCTACCAACCGTTATAAACCACTGCTCCTAGCCTACCAACCGTTATAAACAGCTGCTCCTAGCCTACCAACCGTTATAAACAGCTGCTCCTAGCCTACCAACCGCTATAAACCACTGCTCCTAGCCTACCAACCGTTATAAACCACTGCTCCTAGCCTACCAACCGTTATAAACAGCTGCTCCTAGCCTACCAACCGTTATAAACAGCTGCTCCTAGCCTACCAACCGTTATAAACAGCTGCTCCTAGCCTACCAACCGTTATAAACAGCTGCTCCTAGCCTACCAACCGTTATAAACAGCTGCTCCTAGCCTACCAACCGTTATAAACCACTGCTCCTAGCCTACCAACCGTTACAAACAGCTGCTCCTAGCCTACCAACCGTTACAAACCACTGCTCCTAGCCTACCAAACGTTATAAACCACTGCTCCTAGCCTACCAACCGTTATAAACAGCTGCTTCTAGCCTACCAACCGTTATAAACCACTGCTCCTAGTCTACCAACCATTATAAACCACTGCTCCTAGCCTACCAACCGCTATAAACAGCTGCTCCTAGCCTACCAACCGTTATAAACAGCTGCTCCTAGCCTACCAACCGTTATAAACCACTGCTCCTAGCCTACCAACCGTTATAAACCACTGCTCCTAGCCTACCAACCGTTATAAACAGCTGCTCCTAGCCTACCAACCGTTATAAACAGCTGCTCCTAGCCTACCAACCGTTATAAACCACTGCTCCTAGCCTACCAACCGTTATAAACAGCTGCTCCTAGCCTACCAACCGTTATAAACAGCTGCTCCTAGCCTACCAACCGTTATAAATAGCTGCTCCTAGCCTACCAACCGTTATAAACAGCTGCTCCTAGCCTACCAACCGTTATAAACAGCTGCTCCTAGCCTACCAACCGTTATAAACCACTGCTCCTAGCCTACCAACCGTTATAAACCACTGCTCCTAGTCTACCAACCGTTACAAACCACTGCTCCTAGCCTACCAACCGTTATAAACTACTGCTCCTAGCCTACCTCACTCCTTATCTGCTTGACTGATGATTATTGCCTACAATCCAGTTTCAACTTCACAGTTTATTAAGACTAAAGATTAACAGTAGAACAATGTGATTTTACTGTTGACTGTGCCTAATCCTTTAATTCAACGTTTGCCCCCTTAATCATCGCGATGTGACAGTGATTAGTGTCAAATAATGATTCTGATGATAACGATAATGCCTAAATGATGCTATCAGTATTATAGATATTAAACAAGGGTATACGACTACAACAGGTCAGCACTAGTCTACTAATGGCAGTATATTAGGCTGTAATACAATACTACTGATTTAAATGATTTTAAACAATGTCTTGATGAACAGTGCAGAAGAACATGTGAGATGGTTGAGTTATGTCAAGCGGCCTACCCGAGTTGCTGTATAATTAGCATTTTCACTCTGGTGCTAAAATGAAGAGAGAGATGCTGTGCGGCTCGCCAGCGGCACAGCCCGGGGCGATAGTCATATAAAGAAGGAGGGGGGAAAAAATGAATAAAGAAACCGAGACCTATTCCAGGCAATTAACATGTAAAATATCCAGTGGAAATCGAGAGTGAACCGAGAGTGGTTGGGTCAACCGCTCCCCTTTTCAGAATAAGAAATATATTCGTTTGGATACTATTGAATAAAACAGTTGACTTCCATAATTAAAGATTTGCAGATGTGCACCTGCCACCTTCACCAAGTGATCATCTCTGATATAATCACATATAGGTCAGATATAATGTAGACTATTTGTGCTTCAGATAAAATGGCCTCACATTATGTCTTTCTCTATCAGATTAATCCATACCATTTGATTCATTGTTTCTCTCGTAAATTGCTCAAATTGGCAATAGTTGGTTGGGGGCAATTGTTCAAATCACGTAGCATTTGAGAACTTAAACATAGAACCACAGCTCAGGCCATAGGCGATAGCGACCTCAGTTTGACAGCGACAGCCAGCCTTTACCCGTCTGAAGAAACGCCATTCCACGGTGACAGTGCCCCACCTACAGGCATACTTAGTTAAATCATTCTACTCAGTCCACACTTTTAATAGGTCTCGTGCGAGTAACCTAATAATTATGCACACGGTCAACACAGCCTAAGTCAAAAATGGTGACATAATCATTATTGTGTGGTTATTGGAGCAGTTGTCACAGCTGTGGGGTAAATTGAACACAAAACACATCATTCAAAAGACAGTTGCTTCAAAACTCTAAGCACATTTTCAATTGACTAAGTACAACACACACAACAAATCATGCGGTCACTTTTTTCACCAAACTTTTAATCTGTGTTTCATTTAGAAATACATGTTTCACATTGAAATACATTTTCATATAAAATTAAATTGCTTTCCGCAATGCAATGCTTGATATGATTGTCTTTTAATTTGTTCAAATACATTTGACTATTACTTTAATCCGACTGTTCTTAGTTTTCAAACTGTTTTGTCTACAACAGAGTTGGATAATTACATAATAAACGTTTATGTTTGTAAAGTAGAAACATAACGTTTGATAGTGTAAAGTAGAAACGTAATGTTTGATAGTGTAAAGTAGAAACGTAATGTTTGATAGTGTAAAGTAGAAACATAATGTTTGATAGTGTAAAGTAGACACATAATGTTTGATAGTGTAAAGTAGAAACGTAATGTTTGATAGTGTAAAGTAGAAACATAACGTTTGATAGTGTAAAGTAGAAACTTAATGTTTGATAGTGTAAAGTAGAAACTTAATGTTTGATAGTGTAAAGTAGAAACTTAATGTTTGATAGTGTAACGTACTATTACGATAATGACTTATGATTTTATTCATTAATTTAAAAAAATGTGATATTGGCAAGATCATGTTGGCCAATAGAGTACTGTAATGTTGCCCAATAATGTTTGTGACATGTTTCGTGCTGCTACCATTTTGTGTTGCTACCATACTGTGTTGTCATGTGTTGCTGCCTTGCTATGTTGTTGTCTTTAGGTCTCTCTTTATGTAGTGTTGTGTTGTCTCTCGTGTCGGGATGTGTGTTTTGTCCTATATTTATATATGTATATATATATATATTTTTTTATCCCAGCCCCCTGTCTCCGCAGGAGGCCTTTTGCCTTTTGGTAGGCCATCATTGTAAATAAAAATTTGTTCTTAACTCACTCGCTTAGTTAAATTACATAAATTATATTACATAGTTAAATAAAATACAAAATAAAACTGTAATACTGTAATATATGCCAACAGAGTACTGTAATACTGTAATATATGCCAATAGAGTATTGTAATACTGTAATATATGCCAATAGAGTATTGTAATACAGTAACATATACCAATAGAGTACTGTAATACTGTAATATATGCCAATAGAGTACTGTAATACTGTAATATATGCCAATAGAGTACTGTAATACTGTAATATATGCCAATAGAGTACTGTATTACTGTAATATATGCCAATAGAGTACTGTAATACTGTAATATATGCCAATAGAGTACTGTAATACTGTAATATATGCCAATAGAGTACTGTAATACTGTAATATATGCCAATAGAGTACTGTAATACTGTAATATATGCCAATAGAATACTGTAATTCTGTAATATATGCCAATAGAGTACTGTAATACTGTAATATATGCCAATAGAGTACTGTAATACTGTAATATATGTCAATAGAGTACTGTAATACTGTAATATATGCCAATAGAGTACTGTAATACTGTAATATATGCCAATAGAGTATTGTAATACTGTAATATATGCCAGTAGAGTACTGTATTACTGTAATATATGCCAATAGAGTACTGTAATACTGTAATATATGCCAATAAAGTACTGTATTACTGTAATATATGCCAATAAAGTGCTGTAATACTGTAATATATGCCAATAAAGTACTGTATTACTGTAATATATGCCAATAAAGTGCTGTAATACTGTAATATATGCCAATAGAGTACTGTAATATATGCCAATAGAGTACTGTAATACTGTAATATATGCCATTTACGTAGCTGCCGTTTTAATCCAAAGTGACAACAGTGAGTCCATACATTTTTGTATGTGACCCCAGCAGGAATCCAACCTACAACTCAAATGTGTCTCGTGCCATGTGCTTACTAACTGAGCCACAAAGGACCACCACAATGTTCACGCTCGTGATTAAAGACGGACCAAGGCGCAGCGTGCGTAGAGTTGCACATCTTTATTCACCGTGAAACTTCGACAAAACAAGAAACGAACAACGAAACGGGAAAGTCGAGGTGCACAAAAAACACTCACACAAACAATATACCACAACCACAGGTGGGAACAATGGAGAACTTAAACATGATCCCCAATTAGAGACAACGATAATCAGCTGCCTCTAATTGGAAACCATACCAAGTACACCAACATAGAAATAGGAAAACTAGAACACCCCCCTAGTCACGCCCTGATCTACAATACCATAGAGAACCAAGGGCTCTGTATGTTCAGGGCCTGACAACAATAAAGAAGTACTATACATGATTACAGTACATGTGGACAGTGCATGATAGCCATGCCCATGAGCGTACCACCTTCCTTCAGGCCATGGATGAGGCATGCAATGACATCAACCCAGACCTACACTACCAGTCAAAAGTTTGGACACAACTACTCATTCAAGGGTTTTTCTTCATTTATTTATTTTACTATTTTCTACATTGTAGAATAATAGAGAAGACATCAAAACTATGAAATAACACATATGGAATCATGTAGTAACCAGAAAAGTGTTAAACAGATCAAAATATATTTGAGATTTGAGATTCTTCAAAGTAGCCACCCTTTGCCTTGATGACAGCTTTGCCCACTCTTGGCATTCTCTCAACCAGCTTGGTTGAATGAGTAGGTGTGTCCAAACTTTTGACTTGTACTGTAAGGGAAAGGGGGATACCTTTGGATTAACTAACAGTTTTTCCCCAGGTGTATGAACAACGAGGACATTTACTCTGATATGGATGAGATCTATGGTCAAATGCTCCAGACAGGCTTGATGCTAACTAGCGCCTGCTACATGTTATGTGTCTTTCATTCATTTAATGTGCTTCATTTGACTACACCTATAGTGTCATTATATATTAAAAATAAATGTACTTTCTTGCATCAATGATTGTGAAAGATGTCTTCAATGATCACACATTGGGATAGAAATTAAGGAAATTGGATTTTAAGTAAATTTTGATTGTTATTGGTTAAACCTGTTGTTAAAATAACTACATTTAAAGATGTCTTTGTGTTATGATTTTAGTGATTAAATCAATGTTCTCACAGTATTTCACAGTAAACATGTTTTTGGATTGGTTGTGTGGTGAAAGATATCTCTAGACAAAACACAAGAAAAGGTTTTTAATGGAAAACACGCTGCACCATAAATGTTACCAGTTTGGACTTTTTGTACTAAAAGTTTAGAAAATTCACCGCATACAGAAAGTATTCTGATCACCTTCCCCTTTTTACAAATGTTGTTACGTTACAACCCTATTCTAAAATGGATTAAATTACATTTTTCCTCAACAATCTACAAACAATACCCCCTAACTGGCAGGTAGGAGCGCTGGGCCAGTAACCCGAAAGTTTACTGGATCGAATCCCCGAGCTGACAAGGTAAAAATCTGTCGTTCTGCCCCTGAGCAAGGAAGTTAACCCGCTGTTCCCCGGGCGCCGAAGACGCGGATGTCGATGATGGTAGCCCCCCCCCCACCTCTCTGATTCAGAGGGGTTGGGTTAAATGCAGAAGACACATTTCAGTTGAATGCATTCAGTTGTACAACTGACTAGGTATCCCTCTTTCCCTTTCCCTTAATGACAAAGAGGAGGGGGGGGGACCTTTAGAGGTGGCTAAGTGGTAAAGCAGAGGAAACACTTCCTGATTCATCATCAGAGTTCTACAGCCTCACTCATCATTTGCAACATATTTAATTTCCCTTTGTCGGTGTCGGTGTCGGTGCCGGTGCCGGTGTCGGTGTCTGTGTCGGTGTCTGTGTCTGTGTCGGTGTCTGTGTCGGTGTCGGTGTCGGTGTCTGTGTCTGTGTCTGTGTCTGTGTGGTCTTCTATCCTCATGGGGACCTAGAATTCCCAAATGTCCCCACAAGGATGGTAAAAACAAGGGAAATTCTCCCTTGTGGGAACATTTGCCACTTCCCCTTGAGTCATAGTGGGAGGACCACACAGTGTGTCACCACCTGACTCCCAGTTTACTTCCATATGAAGGTTATTATGTCAATATTTGCGCATCGAAAGCGCTTCCACCTCCATTTCTCACAACGCCTAATTCATATTACAAATACAAAACGACCCCAGCTTGTCTGCCGTGTTTTGTTTTGTCGACATTTGGAAAGTTGACTGACAAATTCTCTATTTCCATTAGGCCTGTTTTTCTTTTTGCTTTTTTCTATCCGACATTTACTTTACTCGCATAAAAACGGATGGAAACCTGGTTATAGTCTAATAATGTGTGCAGCTGTACATTAAATATCTCTGCACTGTTGAAATCTCTCAAAACAAACAGAGACATAATTACTGTAAACAAAACCCCCTTGTGGTGACTTGTCCTACTTTCTGCAGCCCATATTGGGGGGAGGAAGAGAAGCATGGCAGAGAGACAGAGAGAAAGAGGCTGGCATATGGACCGCGTCTTCATTAGAACCATGGCAATAAATAGATTAATTGGGCAGATTAAGAAACCAAAGCTTTGATCAGATAATCCCCTGCAACATCCCAAAATGGCACCCTATAGACCCTGGTCAAAAGTAGTGCACTAAATAGGGAATAGGATGCCATAGTAGTGCACTAAATAGGGAATAGGATGCCATTTGGGACAGACAAAACATCTCTGTGGTTTCCTGCAAGACTATTCATGAGGAATATTCCTACAGATTTAAACACATAGTGGAGTTTAGCTGAAGAGTTTGTTATCTAATTACATAAGAGACATGCAGGACATCACAGCCAGTTCTTGTTTGTTGATCATTCTGTCCCTCCCAGAGAAAACACTGTGTTCTTCTATTAAAAAGGGTTGTGTGTGTGTGTGTGTGTACTAATGAATATTTGACCATCAGCAGCAGCAGCAGCAGCAGTCAGTCAGTCAGAATTGTCATCTCTGGGAAGCAAAGCAGGTCAGTGGCGACCAGTCATTCAGGGCCTCTGTTTTGAGCCCCACCTGTTTAGCTAAAACCTTTCATTTAAAAAATGATTTATTTTTGTTGTTGTTGTTGCCTGTTTTGCATATTATTTTGGTATTATAATACGTGTCACATATCAGTTTGCAAACAATGTATAAAACAAATACATATGAGTTAATAAAGCTGCATACAAACATGGTCTCTTTTTTTGCTTTCTTGAGGAAGGCAGCACCAAAATGTTTTCAAAGTGTTTCAGCCTAGCTCAGTGCTTTCTGTGGTGGTGGGGCAGCCAGCGGAAAGTACGGAGCGTAGGGGTTGGTAATGTTCTCTAGTTGCACCGTGATTGGCTCAGTGTTCTCTCACTCATGGGGACACTATGTCACCACTAAATTTACAGGTAGAGCTCGAACAATTCACGCTCCTCGTGTGCTACCATAGAGTTACATTAGAAGTGCCCATCCAAGAAGGCTTTTATTTGGCGTCATTGGCCACAGATAAAATGACGTCAAATCATGTTATATCTACCGTAGCTTTGATTGGACTGATCATGTCATTATCATACTTTCAAAATCTTTGCTAGTAAGTTATCAGTCATTATCATGAAGTCGACAATCTACCGGAAAATATCAATCATTCTCGTATGAAGAGAAATTATGAAGAGAAATTATAGATAAAACGTATCTGTGCTCATCAGCCATTGGACATAAACATCACACAACAAGTTGGAAACCACAAACTCAACAATGAGTGGTTTGGAAGGAATCAGTGGCTAACTGTAAGCCTTGCAAAGCTATCACTAGCCTGCTATTCAGTGGAGTGGGTGTGTGGTCCAAGTCTGGGTTTAAAGGTCTCTTTTCTAAGCTTAAAATAACAAACATTCAACATTGGCCATGCTGTCGATCCAGCATGACTTCTGCTGCGATCAAAACAACTGGAAACTCGGAACTGGAAAGAACAAGCTCTGACTGGGAAAATACGTTTTGAACGGTCATCCAACTTGGAATTCCAAGTCGGGAACTCGGGCCTCTTTCTAGAGCTCCGACCTGAAGATCACTGATGTCATGATTCAACCTTGTTTTTTTCCCAGAGTTCCGAGCTGTCTTGAAAATACCATAAATCCAGAGAATGCCAGACTTTGATGACAAAATGTTCTCACAAAGGACCGCAGCGCCACCTACCTGTTCTAGTTAGCAAAGCACAAGAAAGCGAGTCCAAAAATGTCTTGTATGCTTTTGCATAAATTGTTATATTCCAGGGAGATATGTATAATGTTGCTAAGAAAGTAAAACTAAGTGTATGTTGTGTAGTAAGCTGTTAGTAGCCCATGTGTCTTACCCTAATAATTAGGTCACTTTCCCCCTCATAATTTACCCTACTGTTTTGACATGGAGGTGCACATGTAGCCTATAGCCTGTTTTAGAGAAATGTTATCATTGAATATTGTAAGATCTTTCGTTCTCTGCTTATATGCCCCCTTATATACCCTATGGTTCTGACTTGGTGTACACGGAGAACACTGAATTCTGTCACTGTACACTTAAAAAAATAACTTGTTTTGTATTACATTGCTCAACATGTTCTCAACATTTTGTCATAATTTAGTTAAAGCAATGAACATTTACTTTTTTGGACTTACGTTTGTATATCCGCTCTCGTTTGACTTCGGGCTGCATATTTTCAGCCACACGCTAAAATGGCCACTGAAGCAGGTGAATAAAGGAAGTAAATGAAGCAACAGCAGACGAGATGGTGAATGTGGTTCGTTAGACACGTGAGGAATAACAGGTGGTGTCCCTCAGGTCCCCCAGAGAGCAGAATCTTAACGCCCTTTAACTTCTCACTCGTCCCCAGGGACCCCCACCGTCCACGCAGCATCTCCCCTCGTTGACACAGATCGGATTTAACATTTAAACAACAGCAAGGTGCACCGCCGCCAATCCTCTGCAAACACCTCCAAACAAATGTACAAGCAGAGGTTATGCTCAGAGGCAAACAAGCCACCGAACGCATGCAGAACAGAGGTGAACACCACAAGTCATTGTTAATTCATAATATATTTATTATTCGTTATGGGGGGCCTTGGGATCAGATAAAACATTATGCATTAACAGTCTCTGTCTCTACTCTCCCCTCCTCCACTGTTTGGCCTTACCTCTCTGAAAGCTTTGTTCAAACTACAGTACCTATTCCTGTCCTGACACTCAGCCTGACATTAAGATATCTCTCTGAAAGGAGTCCTGTTCTTTCATGTGTTTGGTAACCCTTCCAAGCAGCTCCTCCGTTAGTCGTATGTGACTGGTGGTGACTGACAGGTCGACACAGGCACGCCACTTAAATAGTTTCATGGTACCGTGTATGGTGCAGGAAGTCTTGAGGGATTCCTTTGGGCACAAGGAGTAATGGGAGCTACTGTCAAGAGCACAGCAAGAGACAAAAGTGATTTCAGTACATAACCTTTAACATAAAACAGTATCCATGTTTGTATGGTTTTATTTCTTGGAGGGATGGGGGAGGGGGATGTTCTGAAGAATAATAAAAAACTGGGGAGTTGCAGTAGTATACAAATAAAACTGTCACCCTTTAATTCATAAAACACAATAAAAAATATTGCTTTAAAGCTAGAATCTGCAGTTAAAAACAATAACAATAACAAAGCAGACAGCCCACCAAAAGCAGAGGGATGTGCCTAGAGAAATGTAATGATATCAGAACTATAGTTTTAACAAGGCTCGAGACCATATATATGTATATATATTTATATACAGTTGAAGTCGGACGTTTACATACACCTTAGTCAATTACATTAAAACTCAGTTTTTCGCAATTCCTGACATTTAATTGTAGTAAAAATTCCCTGTCTTAGGTCAGTTAGGATCACCACTTTATTTTAAGAATGTGAAATGTCAGAATAATAGTAGAGAGAATTATTTCTTTCAGATTTTATTTCTTTCATCACATTTCCAGTGGGTCAGAAGTTTACATACACTCAATTAGTATTTAGTAGCATTGCCTTGAAATTGTTAAACTTGGGTCAAACGTTTCGGGTAGCCTTCCACAAGCTTCCCAAAATAAGTTGGGTGAATTTTGGTCCATTCCTCCTAACAGAGCTGGTGCAACTGAGTCAGGTTTGTAGGCCTCCTTGCTTGCACATGCTTTTTCAGTTCTGCCCACAAATTTTCTATAGGATTGAGGTCAGGGCTTTGTGATGGCCACTCCAATACCTTGACTTTGTTGTCCTTAAGCCATTTTGCCACAACTTTGGAAGTATGCTTGGGGTCATTGTCCATTTGGAAGACCCATTTGCGACCAAGCTTTAATTTCCTGACTGATGTCTTGATGTTGCTTCAATATATCAATTTTCCTGCCTCATGATGCCATCTATTTTGTGAAGTGCACCAGACCCTCCTGCAGCAAAGCACCCCCACAACATGATGCTGCCACCCCCGTGCTTCACGGTTAGGATGGTGTTCTTCGGCTTGCAAGCCCCCCCCTTTTTCCTCCAAACATAACGATGGTCATTATGGCCAACAGTTCTATTTTTGTTTCATCAGACCAGAGGACATTTCTCCAAAAAGTACGATATTTTTCCCCACGTGCAGTTGAAAACCATAGTCTGGCTTTTTTGGCGGTTTTATGAGCAGTGGCTTCTTCCTTGCTGACCGGCCTTTCAGGTTATGTCGATACAGGACTTGTTTTACTGTGGATATAGATACTTTTGTACCTGTTTCCTCCAGCATCTTCACAAGGTCTTTTGCTGTTGTTCTGGGATTGATTTGCACTTTTCACACCAAAGTACGTTCATCTCTAGGAGACAGAACACATCTCCTTCCTGAGCGGTATGACGGCTGCGTGGTCCTATGGTGTTTATACGTGCGTACTATTGTTTGTACAGATGAACGTGGTACCTTCAGGCGTTTGGAAATTGCTCCCTAGGATGAACCAGTCTTGTGGAGGTCTGAATTTTTTTTTCTGAGGTCTTGGCTGATTTCTTTTGATTTTCCCATGATGTCAAGCAAAGAGGCACTGAGTTTGAAGGTAGGCCTTGACATACATCCACAGGTACACCTCCAATTGACTCATCATTTTAATTAGCCTATCAGAAACTTCTAAAGCCATGACATAATTTTCTGGAATTTTCCAAGCTGTTTAAAGGCACAGTCAACTTAGTGTATGTAAACTTCTGACCCACTGGAATTGTGATACATTGAATTATAAGGGAAATAATCTGTCTGTAAACAATTGTTGGAAAAATTACTTGTCATGCACAAAGTAGATTTCCTAACTGACTTGCCAAAACAATAGTTTGTTAACAAGAAATTTGTGGAGTGGTAGAAAAACTAGTTTTAATGACTCCAACCTAAGTGTATGTAAACTTCCCACTTCAACTGTATATATATCTTTACATTTATGTTGTTTACAGACATTGGAGTAAAAAAATCATATATTTTGCCCTCTGATGGAGTACGACAGTTGAACGACACTCATTTATAAGCTCTATTCTTTAAGCATCGATGAGTATATATCATAAATTTATGTCCAAAAATGGATGTAGCAACTAAGAATGTAGCTTCAATGTTCTGTTGTCTTTTAGCCATTTAACAGTTTATGACCTTGGAATTCGCTGTAAACTGTTTGCCCCTTGGTTATGACTGTTTGCCCCTTGGTTATGGGTTCACGTCAAATAAGAGGGGAATTCAAGGTGTACTTCGAACACTCATTATATAGGAATGACCATGACAAGGTTAAGTGTTTGTATACAATAGTGATATAGAACAAATTGGCTCAGTAATTGAAGTCATTTTACACTTCGCATTGGGTATATTTACTTCAATTTGTTGTCGGACGGAACAATATCATTCACAATGCACTGTTAGCTATTGTATGGGTTTGAATTACTAGTGCTGAGCGATTAACCTACTTTTTAAAACATTTTTTTTACTATAATTGACCAACGTCGGTTCAATTATTAGAATTGCATTTCCTTCTGTTTTTTTTTCCTGTGAGCTCAATATGCACATTGCAGTTTCTGTAGAGATAAAACAGATCCAGCCCGAACTGTGTGTTGTAGTTGGGAGATGTAGTTTCCAACAGGCCAATACTTGACATAGTTTAACGCAGAAATCGTGGTAATTAACTACAATGACCATAATCCATTGTGCGCCTACTTGTCCGCCTGTCACATAAGAGAATGCAGTTTCTTCGGGAGGTATCTCTACCTGAAAATACATGATCTTAGTGATTGATAGTTGGTATTCAGCAGTGATAAAAGCATGCCTTAATTACTTTGAAGAACTACGAAAATAGTGATTTTGTCAGAAAGCATGGGCATCAGCGCTACAGAGATGAGATGACTTAGAATTAAATAAAGTCATTAAATAAAACATTTAATATACACAAACACTGAAATATTTTATTAAAGTAATGTGAATAAATAATGGTTAATGGGTGATCAGCAGTAATGGGCAAACCCCTACCATCATGGGACTTATATTAATTGTTTTACGTTACAGCATTCAACCCACATAATGCATAGTGCATTTAACGTAAAAAAAATACATTTTCCCGAAATCGAAAACGGATTATATTTGAATTATCGAACTTAAACAGGCCTCAAAAAGCACTAATCGCTCAGCACTATGAATTATTAATAGAGCAGATAGAGTTATTGGTTCTCTTCGCCTTGCTTCAAAACACTGCTCAGCAATTTGTAACAGTTCAACAGAGCACCATCCCACCAAGACTGTAGAAAAAGGCTGTCTTTGTGCATGACCTTTTGTTCTGCATCTCTGTAGAACTCTTGTTACTGAAGGGGACTACTTTTTGAGGAGGGACAAGAAAGGGCTCCACGAGTATAGAGTTCCCATTGGGAACAATGGAGAGCGGGGTCACCTTGCACTACATGGGTGGAACTTTAAATGCAATATTGTGGATCAAAGCCTGAACCAAAGTAGGTGGACATGCTGTTAGATGGGATCCAGTGAAGGACACATTTATAAAGGGAAAATGTCAGAGTTTAATAAAGAGCAGAAAGAAAAATTGTCAACTTTCTTAGCATCTCTTAATCTTTAATGATTCACTGAATCTAAAACACATGAAAAAATATTGAAAACTAATACTCAAATGCTATATACAGCATAAGGCAATAAAATAAGCAATACAATGTTAATGTACTACAAAGTTAGTCCATGATGATTTGTACATCAGCTGACGGGATTCCAGGAGTCTAACCTAGTGATGTTCAGCAGAGAAACCATTACATCTGTCTGGTTCCCTGTGGAGAAGCAGGTCAGATTCCTGGAGTCTGACCTAGTGCTGTTCAGCAGAGAAACCATTACATCTGTCTGGTTCCCTGTGGAGAAGCAGGTCAGATTCCAGGAGTCTGACCTAGTGCTGTTCAGTAGAGAAACCATTACATCTGTCTGGTTCCCTGTGGAGAAGCAGGTCAGATTCCAGGAGTCTGACCTAGTGCTGTTCAGCAGTGAAACCATTACATCTGTCTGGTTCCCTGTGGAGAAGCAGGTCAGATTCCAGGAGTCTGACCTAGTGCTGTTCAGCAGAGTAACCATTACATCTGTCTGGTTCCCTGTGGAGAAGCAGGTCAGATTCCAGGAGTCTAACCTAGTGATGTTCAGCAGAGAAACCATTACATCTGTCTGGTTCCCTGTGGAGAAGCAGGTCAGATTCCAGGAGTCTGACCTAGTGCTGTTCAGCAGAGAAACCATTACATCTGTCTAGTTCCCTGTGGAGAAGCAGGTCAGATTCCAGGAGTCTGACCTAGTGCTGTTCAGCAGAGAAACCATTACATCTGTCTGGTTCCCTGTGGAGAAGCAGGTCAGATTCCAGGAGTCTGACCTAGTGCTGTTCAGTAGAGAAACCATTACATCTGTCTGGTTCCCTGTGGAGAAGCAGGTCAGATTCCAGGAGTCTGACCTAGTGATGTTCAGCAGAGAAAACATTACATCTGTCTGGTTCCCTGTGGAGAAGCAGGTCAGATTCCAGGAGTCTGGCCTAGTGCTGTTCAGCAGAGAAACCATTACATCTGTCTGGTTCCCTGTGGAGAAGCAGGTCAGATTCCAGGAGTCTGACCTAGTGCTGTTCAGCAGTGAAACCATTACATCTGTCTGGTTCCCTGTGGAGAAGCAGGTCAGATTCCAGGAGTCTGACCTAGTGCTGTTCAGCAGAGTAACCATTACATCTGTCTGGTTCCCTGTGGAGAAGCAGGTCAGATTCCAGGAGTCAGACCTATCAGGGTGTCAATAGTAGTCAGATCAGGGTGTCAGTAGATGTCAGACTAGGGTGTCAGTAGCAGTCAGACGATGGTGTCAGTAGCAGTCAGACGAGGGTGTCAGTAGCAGTCAGACGAGGGTGTCAGTAGCAGTCAGACGAGGGTGTCAGTAGCAGTCAGACGAGGGTGTCAGTAGCAGTCAGACCAGTCAGATCAGGGTGTCAGTAGCAGTCAGGCCAGTCAGATCAGGGTGTCAGTAGCAGTCAGGCCAGTCAGATCAGGGTGTCAGTAGCAGTCAGACCAGGGTGTCAGTAGCAGTCAAACCAGTCAGATCACGGTGTCAGTAGCAGTCAGGCCAGTCAGATCAGGGTGTCAGTAGCAGTCAGATCACGGTGTCAGTAGCAGTCAGGCCAGTCAGATCAAGGTGTCAGAAGCAGTCAGTCCAGTCAGATGATCAGGAGAAAATAAAGGGGGCCGAAAGTGAACATGAAAAGTGCAATTGTCCAAAACATCCCTAAGGAAATAAAAATAATTCCACATCCATAACATGATACTTGTCAGGGTTGGTCTGCATCCATCCCAAATGGCACCCTATATCCTACATAGTACACTACTTTGGACCATAGCCCTATGGGTCCTGGTCCAAAGTAGTGCACTATGTAGGGTGCCATTTTGACACATTCCTATATCATCACCCTGCTCATTACGTCTTCATGAAGGGCTCTTCTGGGGCATACTTGATCTCCCAATATGAGTTGGAGGGTATTTCTCTTTTCCATTTTATTAGCAGCTAAGCTCTTTACACTTGTAGCATATTGCAGCAGGTTTCAAGCTTATGCTTTGTTGTCTTACATTATTGAAAATCTAGGCCCTCAGAGCCATTTCCCCCAGGTCTTGCTTTGTGTGAGAACACACGTATTTCTACTGCTAGTACACTGGGCTGTACTGGGGGAGGACAGGGGAGATTGTCAGGGTAATACGCATTAATCCATCCTAGTTGACTTTCCTCAAAACTTTAGCCCTCCCCTATTGCATCTGTTGAGCCATAATGTTGATACCCTGACATCTATGAATATATTATTCATCGTTGCATTATAACTGCTAATCACTTCGTATCACATGAGGTGGACTGGAAACATTCATAAAGGTTAGGATACAACACCCAAAGGAGAATGGTAACGTTCTAGAAGGGTAGGATACAGAGCATTGTAACGTTCTAGAAGGATAGGATACGGAGCATGCTAACGTTCTAGAAGAGTAGGATATGGAGCATGCTAACGTTCTAGAAGGATAGGATACGGAGCATGCTAACGTTCTAGAAGGGTAGGATACGGAGCATGCTAACGTTCTAGAAGGGTAGGATACGGAGCATGCTAACGTTCTAGAAGGGTAGGATACGGAGCATGCTAACGTTCTAGAAGGGTAGGATACGGAGCATGCTAACATTCTAGAAGGGTAGGATACGGAGCATGCTAACATTCTAGAAGGGTAGGATACGGACTATGCTAATGTTCTAGAAGGATAGGATACGGAGCATGCTAACGTTCTAGAAGGGTAGGATACGGAGCATGCTAACGTTCTAGAAGGGTAGGATACGGAGCATGCTAACATTCTAGAAGGGTAGGATACAGAGCATTGTAACGTTCTAGAAGGGTAAGATACGGAGCATGCTAACGTTCTAGAAGGATAGGATACAGCGCATGCTGACGTTCTAGAAGGGTAGGATACGGAGCATGCTAACGTTCTAGAAGGGTAGGATACGGAGCATGCTGACGTTCTAGAAGGGTAGGATACGGAGCATGCTAACGTTCTAGAAGGGTAGGATACAGCGCATTGTAACGTTCTAGAAGGGTAGGATACGGAGCATGCTAACGTTCTAGAAGGGTAGGATACGGAGCATGCTAACGTTCTAGAAGGGTAGGATACGGAGCATGCTAACGTTCTAGAAGGGTAGGATACGGACTATGCTAACGTTCCAGAAGGATAGGATATGGACTATGCTAACGTTCTAGAAGGACAGGATACGGACTATACTAACGTTCTAGAAGGCAGAGGATACGGACTATGCTAACGTTCTAGAAGGATAGGATACGGAGCATGCTAATGTTCTAGAAGGATAGGATACGGACTATGCTAACGTTCTAGAAGGATAGGATACGGAGCATGCTAATGTTCTAGAAGGGTAGGATACGGAGCATGCTAACGTTCTAGAAGAGTAGGATATGGAGCATGCTAACGTTCTAGAAGGATAGGATACGGAGCATGCTAACGTTCTAGAAGGGTAGGATACGGAGCATGCTAACGTTCTAGAAGGATAGGATACAGAGCATGCTAACGTTCTAGAAGAGTAGGATATGGAGCATGCCAACGTTCTAGAAGGGTAGGATACGGAGCATGCTAACGTTCTAGAAGGGTAGGATATGGAGCATGCCAACGTTCTAGAAGGGTAGGATACGGAGCATGCTAACGTTCTAGAAGGGTAGGATACGGAGCATGCTAACGTTCTAGAAGGGTAGGATACGGACTATGCTAACGTTCTAGAAGGGTAGGATAAGGACTATGCTAATGTTCTAGAAGGCAGAGGATACGGACTATGCTAATGTTCTAGAATGGTAGGATACAGAGCATTGTGACGTTCTAGAAGGGTAGGATAAGGACTATGCTAATGTTCTAGAAGGATAGGATACGGACTATGCTAACGTTCTAGAAGGCAGAGGATACGGACTATGCTAACGTTCTAGAAGGATAGGATACGGACTATGCTAACGTTCTAGAAGGATAGGATACGGACTGTGCTAACGTTCTAGAAGGGTAGGATACGGACTGTGCTAATGTTCTAGAAGGGTAGGATACGGAGCATGCTAACGTTCTAGAAGGATAGGATACGGACTATGCTAATGTTCTAGAAGGACAGGATACGGACTGTGCTAACGTTCTAGAAGGACAGGATACGGACTATGCTAACGTTCTAGAAGGACAGGATACGGACTATACTAACGTTCTAGAAGGCAGAGGATACGGACTATGCTAACGTTCTAGAAGGATAGGATACGGAGCATGCTAACGTTCTAGAAGGATAGGATACGGAGCATGCTAACGTTCTAGAAGGGTAGGATACGGAGCATGCTAATGTTCTAGAAGGGTAGGATACCGAGCATGCTAACGTTCTAGAAGAGTAGGATATGGAGCATGCTAACGTTCTAGAAGGGTAGGATACGGAGAATGCTAATGTTCTAGAAGGGTAGGATACCGAGCATGCTAACGTTCTAGAAGAGTAGGATATGGAGCATGCCAACGTTCTAGAAGGGTAGGATACGGAGCATGCTAATGTTCTAGAAGGGTAGGATACGGAGCATGCTAATGTTCTAGAAGGGTAGGATACCGAGCATGCTAACGTTCTAGAAGAGTAGGATATGGAGCATGCTAATGTTCTAGAAGGGTAGGATACGGAGCATGCTAACGTTCTAGAAGGGTAGGATACGGACTATGCTAACGTTCTAGAAGGGTAGGATAAGGACTATGCTAATGTTCTAGAAGGCAGAGGATACGGACTATGCTAATGTTCTAGAAGGGTAGGATACAGAGCATTGTAACGTTCTAGAAGGGTAGGATACGGAGCATGCTAACGTTCTAGAAGGGTAGGATACAGAGCATTGTAACGTTCTAGAAGGATAGGATACGGACTATACTAACGTTCTAGAAGGATAGGATACGGACTATGCTAATGTTCTAGAAGGATAGGATACGGACTATGCTAATGTTCTAGAAGGATAGGATACGGAGCATGCTAATGTTCTAGAAGGGTAGGATACGGACTATACTAATGTTCTAGAAGGGTAGGATACGGACTATGCTAATGTTCTAGAAGGATAGGATACGGAGCATGCTAATGTTCTAGAAGGGTAGGATACGGACTATACTAATGTTCTAGAAGGATAGGATACTGACTATGCTAACGTTCTAGAAGGGTAGGATACGGACTATGCTAACGTTCTAGAAGGCAGAGGAGTTGAAAAATACTGGAATAGAGAAGTGGCTTGAAAATGTGTGATCTAGTTCAACTCCATGGATAAGAATGGTGATGATAGCTACAGTAGAAGCTACCTCCTGACAAAACACAGCTAGCAGTAATATGGAACATATCCTCAAACAAGAGACTAAAATGAAACAGAATAAATGCTGTTCACCTATAATCCACTAGTAAACATAGCAGACGGCCTAATGGTAAAGATCCACAATGGACAGCAGGCAGCAGAAGCCCGTGAACAGATGACATCTGGAAATAAGCTTCATATGAAAAAGTTATTGAATAACAGTGAAGAAACAATAGTCAAAAACACATCTAAATGTCCACACATTGTTCATCAAATCATACTTTATTGAAAGTTGTTTTTCCTTGTACTAAAAAGAAACTATTACATTGAGTCATAACCTGAAAT
Source organism: Salvelinus fontinalis (assembly GCF_029448725.1). Lineage (NCBI taxonomy): Eukaryota > Metazoa > Chordata > Actinopteri > Salmoniformes > Salmonidae > Salvelinus > Salvelinus fontinalis. Next base: position 94,504,695 of record NC_074665.1, on the reverse strand, counting down.
TTAACAGCATCGACTATTGTCTATTCCTTGCATAAAAATCACTGCTTGGCAAGGTGGAAACTGGCTTCAAATCACTGTAAGACAACACAAAACCAGATCTAGTGGGAAATAGACAAATCATTGTAAGACAACACAAAACCAGATCTAGTGGGATATAGACAAATCACTGTAAGACAACACAAAACCAGATCTAGTGGGAAATAGACAAATCATTGGAAGACAACACAAAACCAGATCTAGTGGGAAATAGACAAACCATTGTCAAACGGCTCTACATTTGAAGTGTAGATCTAACTATTGAAAACTGGCTGAAAATGTTAATGAGATTAACACTAAATTCAGGACAATTTCCAAATATTAAATGATTAGCACAAATATTGTTACAAACTTCTTATTTTATTATTCAGCCAATTACATTTTAGAATATATAAAAAAAAAATATATAAAATATTTATTTCACAAAAATATATTTGCAGACAGGATTATCCATTTCAAAAAGGTTAACAATTATATAACTTTAAAAAGTTTTTACTTATCAATATTATTATTTACATGTATATTTTCTTGGTCTTGATACTGGGACAATAAGTAATTTTTTTAAATACATCCATTGACTTTAAGTGAGTATCCACATTACATTGTAAAGTTACAGTATTAATTGTGGCTTGATGGCTCATTCCTTATGGTTGTATGTGGACTACACTGTAGTGGTTATCTTTCCATTCAAACAGAACGTTAGTAAGACAGTATGAAATGACCTGTCTGGCTAGTAGCCATTTTCCCAATAACAGTGTTAAGTAGTGTAAACATGTGAGGCTATACATGAAGCATACAGTGCTTGTGGTTAAAAGCGAGAGAAAAGGCACACTGATAAAACGTTCATAGCCACAATGGCTTGATCAATCAATCAATCAATCATTCTCTTCATCCTCAAGGATCCTTCAGTTCTTCAAACGATCTCTGATCATGACGATAACCGATCAATACCCCATGATGTGGTTAATGTGCCCCTGAGAAGAGACTCATTATGTGTCAGGTAATCTTTATGGAACAAACCATTTACATGACGGTAGTATCCCAAATGGCACCCTCTCCACTATATAGTGCACTGTGTGGGGAATAGGGTAGTGCACTGTGTGGGGAATAGGGTAGTGCACTGTGTGGGGAATAGGGTAGTGCACTGTGTGGGGAATAGGGTAGTGCACTGTGTGGGGAATAGGGTAGTGCACTGTGTGGGGAATAGGGTAGTGCACTATAATCAGGAATAGGGTACCATTTGGGACTGAACCCATGTCATGTTCATTAACCAGTCCCGCAAGCATTTTGATGGGATTTTTGCAGGGCAATAGGCTTGATTTTGCTGCTGCAATCCTGACATTTTGCATGGCAATATGCTATGAATTAGTCTAATTTGTTGTGAAACTGTGCTGACGGGGGGGGGGGGGGGGGTTGTTGTGTGACTTCATTTAACTATATTATGCAGTAAATGTACTCCGATTGGTTGAAATTGCAAGCCCTATTTTTGTACTGCGGTGATGGGCCTGGTTTATGTGACAATATTGCGATGATTTGACTGTTGCACGTGGAAAGTGTGCAGTCAAATTTACAAGCTCTCGCATAATACGCAGGGAATTATTGATTTAGCAACAACAACAAAAAAGTCATTGCAGAAACCTGGAGGGACTGATTAACCCTTTTGACATGAGAAAGTCCAGAATGCTGACTCGGCCCAAGGTGAACATGAAGAGCAAAGCAGTCCATGGTCAATATGGTAGGTTTTATAGCCTGAGGGCCAACCCTTTAAAAAGGGCATATTTTATTATGTTGATTTTGTAGGTGCAACAATTGTCCCCAAAGTAAGAGACATAATATCCCATATTAGCATAAGGAATGTTTGATTATAATGTGCTATAGCTGTTAAATCCCATTGCCACTGATGATACATTTGTTTTGGTGTTTCTGGATGACTTGTACAACATGCTGGGTTAGGCCTACACACGGACACATGATATCAGTCATCCACACTACTGGGGGATGTTCAGGTAAAAATCAGGACACTACTTACAGGCTCCCCTGCCAGGCACCGATTACAACGTTGGCTGCCTTGGACTGCATAGACCTGTACAAGAGAAAACACCAGCCTGGAGGGTTATTTACGGCAATAATTACACTTGATTATTTAATGGATTGTCACATTGTAATTCTGCAAATAAACATTTGAGGATGAACACTGCATAGAAGACAAGACTATTCAAAGTATACTGATTATGACAGAAGGACAATTTCACAGTGGAGTGAAACGATATACAAATATTATATCAACATTGTGGCACTAGCCACATTCCTTGGGTAAGGATGAGAAACAATTTCCCAAGCTTCCTTGACATCACCAGCATTGAGAAAACCTGTCATAAAGATAGCTAAGGCTACACCTTAGAGATCAGATGTTGAGGAAGCATGTTGTCATGGGTACGCCTAGTGTCCCTTACTGCTTGACCTATGAACCTTTATTACTACTACAGCAGCATCATCGTCATCCAGGAGGAAAACATGGACCATAAAAACACTCCTGCAATGCACGTGGGAGGCTAACTCCTTTGGGATATAGGCCTCGACTGTAGCAACAAAGACTCCAAAATAGTTGAATACGCATATCTACCATGTTAGAAGCTGGGTGGTTGATGCTGACACCGCTGTTGCTGTTTGGGACACCCTGCTGTTGCATGCTGGCATCCCATGTATCCATGGCACTGTCAGTCACCATCCCGCCATGTTCAACCTGGATGCAGACTCCCACTCCGTTGCACAGTCGTTTCTGAGGATTCAAACAATGCAGCATAGTTGTATAACATGACAGGTAATGATTGATCTAGTTAGTTAAATGGTTATAGGCATGCATTCACTTAGCTAATGTACTAAGAGAACGTTTCTTCATGAGAAACTGTGGTAGCACGTAGTCATAGTTACACGTGCTTTTACATGTTGTAAACACCGGCTAAAGTTAGTTCTCTATGCGTTAGCTTAGCTAGCTAGCTCCCATACAACCAAATATGCATGCAAGGTTAGCTAAACTAGTTGCAATACAAATACATGCACACGTGATAACCAATAAATCACTATTAACTGATTTAGCCTAAAAATAGCAACACGCCAACTGGATAGATATTTCAATACCCAGTTAGCTAGACTGGTGTTAGCTAAACTATAAACACACCAATAGCAACAATGTTCTCACTAAAGCAATAGGCTACTGTTAACGTTATTGTCTGGAAACCCGACGTTGAATTGCATTGGATTCTTCGTCGGACAGAAATGTGCGATTGAATCAGGGAAGTTTCCTCTTCCTCTACAATCCAGAATGTTGTTGAATATAATTGTATTTCATCGTTAATCGTTCAATGCAATTCAACGTCGGGTTTCAAGGCAATAAACTAGCTAAGGACGGTTAAGGTCATACCGCTTGGCAATCTTTCCAGTTTTGAAGGTCCCCTTCGTGGCGTCTCTTCTTCTGGAGGGGTGTCATATATTCCATGGTTGTAGAAAATTATACCTATTTTTAGTATCTATCGACTGAATTTAATAACAAAATGTCAAAGGTAACAGTAACGTTAGATAGCTGGCAATCAAACAAATGCAACACGTCCAGTGTAAGCTAACTAGTTAATACTAACGAGGTCTTTTCAGAAACGTCCGGCTGCGATATCAAAATCAATGAAATTGCAACTAGTAGTGGCTACAAACCGGTTCAATCTCTGGCTACCTTGCTAGCTGGCTAGCTCCTTCACTTTCAGTTCGCTTTTCTACCGCAAGGACACGACAACCGTCCTGTTGATTTCTCTGCTTCTGACTTTTCAAAGTGTCGTCCCCGCTTGACTTCCAGCCAATCAGAATCGATTTCAAGTAGCGGGGGCGGGGGCTGTCTGAATAGCACTTTGTGACAGTTGCCGATGTAAACTAAAAGCGCTTTATTAAATACGATTGATTTAATTTGTTTGTGGAATATGAGGACAAATTACTTTCCCCCCCGCTACCAAATGCATGCTCAACACATTTTCTCCATTAGAATTATAACAATATTGTGCAACTAAACAGTAATATAGTATTTTACATGTTAGTTATTCATTTTAGTTCATAGATCAGTCATAGACCGACTCTGTGTAGGTAGTTATGTCTTGTTCCATCCATATAGTTGCTAGAATTTACCGACTCTACCATTAGCTTGTTTACACTGAGCTGCACTGGGGTCGGAACAAAGTCATCGTTATATTAACATTGGAGCCAGGTGAAATATGTCTCGGAAAATATACCTAAATTCATGGATGTGATATGCCACTGTAGTCCACATTTTGGAGTAGAGTGGCATATCCCATCCCTGCATGGAGGTACGTTTTCAGACCCATATCTAGCGCAGGGTTCACTGTGTTTTAATATAACCATGATGCGTTCCGACCCCGTTCAGCTCAGTGTAAACAAGCAGAACAGTAAGGTGTGTGTCTTCTGGCAATCCACATAGAACACAATCGCTCGGTAAGCGATTACACATGTCTGAAAACATGGCGAATTTTGTGGAGGCAACATCCTCGCAGCAGTTTGAGGACTTGCTATCAAAGGCTGGCAAGTATGTGCATAATTTCATAACATGACATTTAAGCAATTAGCCATTGAATGGTTTTCATTCAAATGTGCGTCATATGATATTTAGCTTGCTATGATAGCTACTTTTCTGTTATATCGAAATCTAGCTAGCTAACGTTAGCGTGATGTAGCTTCACCATGTTAGGGAACGTTAACTAGCTAACGTTATCTAGCTGCTCCAAATGAAAGGGCAACTAACTAGCTAGCTATTTTAGCGGATATTTGCTTTAGCATGTCGTCGGACGACAACGAACTTGGAACATCTAGCTAGCTAATAACATACATGTTTATTGTACATGGTGTGAATGTAGTTGATCATTGTACATGCTGATGTGTTTACCTAATATAAACAGTCAGGCTCTTGTGTCTTGAACTAATTCTTATCACGATATGGCAGGGCTAGGCGAGCCTTTCTATTAGGCAGACATTATATTATATTCCTGATAATGTAACGTTAGGTCTAGCTCTTATATGGGAGGGAGAGGGAGAGATTAACCCCTTTATCAGACATGACCAGGTGCCTGCCCATTTCAGAATTAGGTAGCTAACTAGGTCCATTCAGTTATTGTGCTTTTTAAATCCATCATTACAAGTAGGCTATAAAATAATGTTTCATTCCAGAAGACATGTTATGATCCAGTGTCCTAGTCATGTGATGTTCAGTTGGTCAGTGATCTCCTGCATGATCATCAGTGTATGGGAAGTAAGAATTAATGGATGTCAACAACGTCAATTAGCTCGGCCTATTGATGGTAGACAGTAGTTGGCAAGTGTGCATGCATGTCCCACATCTTTAGCATATGAATCTGTGTGTCACGATAAAGTTGTGCTGTTTCAGACCTATTGCTATGCTGAGATCTGACACCTGTCTCTTCCTTGAGCCTCACCGGTGCACCTATGGACTTACACCCATTCCAATCTAATGTGACTTCTCTGTTCCACCAGGTTCTTGACGGTGGTCCACTTCCAGGCAGCATGGGCCCCTCAGTGCAGTCAGATGAACGATGTGATGGGAGAGCTGGCCAAAGAGAACAAACACACCATGTTTGTCAAGGTACATACTATATCTTGTCATGGATGTTACATGATGCCTGATACACATACTATACCTTGTGATGTATGTTACATGTAGTGATGTTGAATTGGATACCCGGAGCTTCGAGCCATGCGTCCAAGTCGCTAAGCAGCTAACTTTGAAGCACAGTGTGTCGATCTGTGTATTACTTTTTTCAGTAGTACGTCATCAATGTCCGAAGCATCGTTTGATCACTTTGCCTTTTTCAAACCGTGTGTTGCAGAGTGTGAGATCCCACTGATTTCAGCGTGGTTCCGGTGCTTTCTTCTATTCTAAGCTGCTTTCAAACACACTGACCTCTATTGGACACCGTACTTAGAAATATAGTTTCAGCTGACCGGTAGTGTAGCAGGTAGAGTAGGGAACTATGGGAACAGTCAGGTAATTGAATGGCGTGAGGTTGAATCCCGTTAGAAGGTACATTTAAAAAAAAATGTGAAACCACACTTTCTGCACTGTTAAAGTGTTTTATTCAGTGTAGTATAAGCTTCTCTCTTAAGCATCCTAAATAATGCCATAGACAAACATGAACAACATCACCCCTGCCCAGAACCACCTGTTCTCTACGCTCTGCCATTTTGTTTCTCTCCATCGCCCACGCTCTTTCAATATTTAGATAATGAAGCATATGATTTTTTCCATTGTCTTAACGATGGAGTATTGCTTGATTTCCAGGTTTGAAATATACGTAAAAAAAAAAAAAAAAAGCTAACGAGAAGAGTATCGTGCAACCCATCGGGTATCTCACTGCCCCCTAATCTGACATGTCTTGAAATATGCAGACAGACAAATTAAAAGTTGACACGTTCCTGACCGGTTTTCTGTTATTTTGTATGTGTTTGACGGTCAGGGCGTGAGTTTTGGGTGGGTAGTCTATGTTGTGTGTTTCTATGTTTGTTTAAGAGTGACCTGATATGGCTCTCAATTAGAGGCAGGTGGTTTTCATTTCCTCTGATTGAGAGCCATATTAAGGTAGGTGTTTTCACACTGTTTGTTTGTGGGTGGTTGCCTCCTGTGTCAGTGTCTGTATGTTACGCCACACGGGACTGTTTCGGTATCGTTCGTTCGTTCGTTTTGTATGTAGTCTGTTTCCTGTTCATGCTTTCTTCGTGTTATATGTAAGTTCGTGTCCAGGTCTGTCTACATCGTTTATTTGTTTTGTAGTTTATCAAGTATAGTTCGTTTTGTGTCTTGTTTAATAAATCATTATGTCACATAAACACGCTGCATTTTGGTCGAATCACTACTCCTCCTCTTCGTATGAAGAGGAGGAGGAACGCCGTTACAAAAGTACATTTACATTGTAAAACTTCTAACAGCCAACTTTCTATCTCCGCCCATCACTTTTGGACTTTATAGCATTCCCAGAAGGCATGGATTATTGAGTCATTGTTAGTTTTACTCTTAAGACATGACTCTGCCGTTGTGCTGTAGAATTTATGGATTTTGTCTCTTGTATAATGAATTCTATACATTACTTTGTACTGAATGAAGCATACATTTTTGTTACCAGTAATTTTGTTAGTTATGTTCCAAAAATTCCCTCCAATATCAGTTATTTTTAAGTCTTGGTTCCTATTAAGTCTGTGGCAGTCATGACGTTTTGTCAGCCGGTTATTAAACTCGTTTAGCATCTCCAGGCCTCCATCATACAAGCCACTGATACGCGCCATTGGAACATCACATTTAAAAATGTCTAATGAATAAATGTAATATTACACCATCACAATAAATCCATTATTTATTTTAGGTCTAAAGAAACATTATGATGTGAAGAAAATGTATTTCAGAAGTACAGAATATGAGTTGGCCTACTGTATGCTATCTGGTTATGGGCCATGCCAAAGTTAGTTCAGTTAGCAGACAAGATAAGTCCTGTGCTATTATTTACATTATATGATTTGATAGTAAGAAGAATATAATTGAACTTAGCTGAAGACATTAGGAAGGAAGTGTTTCTCATTATGGAGCGAGTGAGCATAGGCAGTGGCTATGTTGAGAGTAAACGTGACCATTTGAAACAGGTCTTATACACTAGATTCAGAGTTATTTAGCAGTTTTAGTTGTGAATGATACAAACCTTTAGAACGTCTTAGAAATCAAAACATATAAATGGGCTGTCTGATGGGACAAAAGACTATTGATGAGTTGAGAAAGTAGAAGGAAAAAGCTTGTGCTCTTGTTCCTTGCCTCAGGCTGCACAGCTGGTCTCTCATCAAGTGGTCTTATTTTCACCCACCAGACTATTCTCCATTTAAATCTTTTCTTTAGTAATATACTAAATGAGTTTCGTTTTAGAATGGGTCATTTATCAATGGACAGGGACAGGAACAGGGACATGGAACAGGAACAGGGACAGGAACAGGGACATTAACAGGAACAGGGACAGGAACAGGGACATGGACATGGAACAGGGACATGGACAGGGACATGGACAGGAACAGGAACAGGGACAGGGACAGGGACAGGGACAGGGACAGGGACAGGGACAGGGACAGGAACAGGGACAGGGACAGGGACATGGACAGGGACATGGACAGGGACATGGACAGGAACATGGACAGGAACATGGACAGGAACATGGACAGGGACAGGGACATGGAACAGGGACAGGGACATGGAACAGGGACAGGGACATGGAACAGGGACATGGAACAGGGACATGGACAGGGACATGGACAGGGACATGGACAGGGACATGGACAGGAACATGGACAGGAACATGGACAGGAACATGGACAGGAACATGGACAGGAACAGGGACATGGAACAGGGACAGGGACATGGAACAGGGACATGGAACAGGGACAGGGACATGAACAGGGACATGAACAGGGACATGAACAGGGACAGGGACATGGAACAGGGACAGGAACAGGAACATGGACATGGAAAAGGGACAGGAACAGGGACAGGGACATGGAACAGGGACATGGAACATGAACAGGGACAGGAACAGGGGGCAGGAATAGGAACATGGACAGGAACAGGGACAGGGACATGGAACAGGAACATGGAACAGGGACATGGACAGGAACAGGGACATGGACAGGAACAGGGACATGGAACAGGGACATGGAACAGGGACCTGAACAGGGACCTGAACAGGGACCTGAACAGAGACAGGAACAGGGACAGGAACATGGAGCAGGGACAGGGACAGGAACAGGGACATGAACAGGAACAGGGAACAGGAACAGGGACATGAACAGGGACAGGAACAGGGACAGGAACAGGGACATGACAGGAACAGGAACAGGGACAGGAACAGGGACATGGAACAGGGACATGGAACAGGGACATGGAACAGGGACATGGAACAGGGACATGGAACAAGGACAGGAACAGGGACATGGAACAGGGACATGGACAGGAACAGGAACAGGGACATGAACAGGAACATGGAACAGGGACATGGACAGGAACAGGGACATGGAACAGGGACATGGAACAGGAACAGGGACAGGAACAGGGACCTGAACAGAGACAGGAACAGGGACATGGAACAGGGACATGGACAGGAACAGGGACATGGAACAGGGACATGGAACAGGAACAGGGACAGGAACAGGGACCTGAACAGAGACAGGAACAGGGACAGGAACAGGGACAGGGACATGGAACAGGGACAGGAACAGGGACAGGGACATGAACAGGGACAGGGACATGGAACAGGGACATGGAACAGGGACAGGGACAGGAACAGGGACATGACAGGGACAGGAACAGGAACAGGGACATGGAACAGGGACATGGAACAGGGACATGGAACAGGGACATGGACAGGAACAGGGACATGGACAGGAACAGGGACATGGAACAGGAACATGGAACGGGGACAGGGACAAGGAACAGGGACGTGGAACAGGGACAGGGACAGGGACATGGAACAGGAACGTGGAACAGGGACAGGGACAGGAACAGGGACAGGGACATGGACATGGACAGACTTTGCAAAAAGGAACTAAGGCCAGAACGTGTCAATTAATTTGATCTCCTGAGATTTCAGAGTATTCTGAAGAGATGTAGCATTACGTTCATAGAGCTTTTGACCAGAGCCCACAGGGGCAATGTAGTACACTAGTTATATAGGGAATATGATGTAGTGCACTAGTTATATAGGGAATATGGTGTAGTACACTAGTTATATAGGGAATATGGTGTAGTACACTAGTTTTATAGGGAATATGGTGTAGTACACTAGTTATATAGGAATATGATGTAGTACACTAGTTATATAGGGAATATGATGTAGTACACTTGTTATATAGGGAATATGGTGTAGTACACTAGCTATATAGGGAATATGATGTAGTTCACTAGTTATATAGGGAATATGATGTAGTACACTAGTTATATAGGGAATATGATGTAGTACACTAGCTATATAGGGAATATGATGTAGTACACTAGCTATATAGGGAATATGGTGTATTACACTAGTTATATAGGGAATATGGTGTAGTACACTAGTTATATAGGGAATATGATGTAGTACACTAGCTATATAGGGAATATGATGTAGTACACTAGCTATATAGGGAATATGATGTAGTACACTAGTTATATAGGGAATATGATGTAGTACACTAGTTATATAGGGAATATGATGTAGTACACTAGTTATATAGGGAATATGATGTAGTACACTAGTTATATAGGGAATATGATGTAGTACACTAGTTATATAGGGAATATGATGTAGTACACTAGCTATATAGGGAATACGATGTAGTACACTAGCTATATAGGGAATACGATGTAGTACACTAGCTATATAGGGAATACGATGTAGTACACTAGTTATATAGGGATTATGATGTAGTACACTAGTTATATAGGGAATATGATGTAGTACACTAGTTATATAGGGAATATGATGTAGTACACTAGTTATATAGGGAATATGATGTAGGACACTAGTTATATAGGAATATGATGTAGTACAGTAGTTATATAGGAATATGATGTAGTACAGTAGTTATATAGGGAATATGATGTAGTACAGTAGTTATATAGGGAATATGATGTAGTACACTAGTTATATAGGGAATATGGTGTAGTACACTAGCTATATAGGGAATATGGGGTAGTACACTAGTTATATAGGGAATATGGGGTAGTACACTAGTTATATAGGGAATATGGGGTAGTACACTAGTTATATAGGAATATGGTGTAGTACACTAGTTATATTAGGAATATGGTGTAGTACACTAGTTATATTAGGAATATGGTGTAGTACACTAGTTATATTAGGAATATGGTGTAGTACACTAGTTATATAGGGAATATGGTGTAGTACACTAGTTATATAGGGAATATGATGTAGTACACTAGTTATATAGGGAATATGATGTAGTACACTAGTTATATAGGGAATATGATGTAGTACACTAGCTATATAGGGAATATGGTGTAGTACACTAGCTATATAGGGAATATGATGTAGTACACTAGTTATATAGGGAATATGGTGTAGTACACTAGCTATATAGGGAATATGATGTAGTACACTAGTTATATAGGGAATATGATGTAGTACACTAGCTATATAGGGAATATGATGTAGTACACTAGTTATATAGGGAATATGATGTAGTACACTAGTTATATAGGGAATATGATGTAGTACACTAGCTATATAGGGAATATGGTGTAGTACACTAGCTATATAGGGAATATGATGTAGTACACTAGTTATATAGGGAATATGGTGTAGTACACTAGCTATATAGGGAATATGATGTAGTAAACTAGCTATATAGGGAATATGATGTAGTACACTAGCTATATAGGGAATATGGTGTAGTACACTAGTTATATAGGGAATATGATGTAGTACACTAGCTATATAGGGAATATGGTGTAGTACACTAGCTATATAGGAATATGATGTAGTACACTAGTTATATAGGAATATGATGTAGTACACTAGTTATATAGGAATATGATGTAGTACACTAGTTATATAAGGAATACGATGTAGTACACTAGCTATATAGGGAATACGATGTAGTACACTAGTTATATAGGGAATACGATGTAGTACACTAGCTATATAGGGAATACGGTGTAGTACACTAGCTATATAGGGAATACGGTGTAGTACACTAGCTATATAGGGAATACGGTGTAGTACACTAGCTATATAGGGAATACGGTGTAGTACACTAGCTATATAGGGAATACGATGTAGTACACTAGCTATATAGGGAATACGATGTAGTACACTAGCTATATAGGGAATACGATGTAGTACACTAGCTATATAGGGAATACGGTGTAGTACACTAGTTATATAGGGATTATGGTGTAGTACACTAGTTATATAGGGATTATGATGTAGTACACTAGTTATATAGGGAATATGATGTAGTACACTAGTTATATAGGGAATATGATGTAGTACACTAGTTATATAGGAATATGATGTAGGACACTAGTTATATAGGGAATATGGTGTAGTACACTAGCTATATAGGGAATATGATGTAGTACACTAGCTATATAGGGAATATGATGTAGTACACTAGCTATATAGGGAATATGGTGTAGTACACTAGTTATATAGGGAATATGATGTAGTACACTAGCTATATAGGGAATATGGTGTAGTACACTAGCTATATAGGAATATGATGTAGTACACTAGCTATATAGGAATATGATGTAGTACACTAGTTATATAGGAATACGATGTAGTACACTAGTTATATAGGGAATACGATGTAGTACACTAGTTATATAGGGAATACGGTGTAGTACACTAGCTATATAGGGAATACGGTGTAGTACACTAGCTATATAGGGAATACGATGTAGTACACTAGCTATATAGGGAATACGATGTAGTACACTAGCTATATAGGGAATACGATGTAGTACACTAGCTATATAGGGAATACGGTGTAGTACACTAGTTATATAGGGATTATGGTGTAGTACACTAGTTATATAGGGATTATGATGTAGTACACTAGTTATATAGGGAATATGATGTAGTACACTAGTTATATAGGGAATATGATGTAGTACACTAGTTATATAGGAATATGATGTAGGACACTAGTTATATAGGAATATGATGTAGTACACTAGTTATATAGGGAATATGATGTAGTACACTAGTTATATAGGGAATATGGTGTAGTACACTAGTTATATAGGGAATATGGTGTAGTACACTAGTTATATAGGGAATATGATGTAGTACACTAGCTATATAGGGAATATGATGTAGTACACTAGTTATATAGGGAATATGATGTAGTACACTAGTTATATAGGGAATATGATGTAGTACACTAGTTATATAGGGAATATGGTGTAGTACACTAGTTATATAGGGAATATGGTGTAGTACACTAGCTATATAGGGAATATGATGTAGTACACTAGTTATATAGGGAATATGATGTAGTACACTAGTTATATAGGGAATATGGTGTAGTACACTAGCTATATAGGGAATATGGTGTAGTACACTAGCTATATAGGGAATATGATGTAGTACACTAGTTATATAGGGAATATGGTGTAGTACACTAGCTATATAGGGAATATGATGTAGTACACTAGCTATATAGGGAATATGATGTAGTACACTAGTTATGTAGGGAATATGATGTAGTACACTAGCTATGTAGGGAATATGGTGTAGTACACTAGCTATATAGGGAATATGATGTAGTACACTAGTTATATAGGGAATATGGTGTAGTACACTAGCTATATAGGGAATATGATGTAGTACACTAGCTATATAGGGAATATGATGTAGTACACTAGCTATATAGGGAATATGATGTAGTACACTAGCTATATAGGGAATATGGTGTAGTACACTAGCTATATAGGGAATATGATGTAGTACACTAGTTATATAGGGAATATGATGTAGTACACTAGTTATATAGGGAATATGGGGTAGTACACTAGTTATATAGGGAATATGGGGTAGTACACTAGTTATATAGGGAATATGGTGTAGTACACTAGCTATATAGGGAATATGATGTAGTACACTAGCTATATAGGGAATATGATGTAGTACACTAGCTATATAGGGAATATGGTGTAGTACACTAGTTATATAGGGAATATGGTGTAGTACACTAGCTATATAGGGAATATGATGTAGTACACTAGTTATATAGGGAATATGATGTAGTACACTAGCTATATAGGGAATATGGTGTAGTACACTAGCTATATAGGGAATACGATGTAGTACACTAGCTATATAGGGAATATGATGTAGTACACTAGTTATGTAGGGAATATGATGTAGTACACTAGTTATGTAGGGAATATGATGTAGTACACTAGCTATGTAGGGAATATGGTGTAGTACACTAGCTATATAGGGAATATGATGTAGTACACTAGTTATATAGGGAATATGGTGTAGTACACTAGCTATATAGGGAATATGATGTAGTACACTAGCTATATAGGGAATATGATGTAGTACACTAGCTATATAGGGAATATGATGTAGTACACTAGCTATATAGGGAATATGGTGTAGTACACTAGCTATATAGGGAATATGATGTAGTACACTAGTTATATAGGGAATATGATGTAGTACACTAGTTATATAGGGAATATGGGGTAGTACACTAGTTATATAGGGAATATGGGGTAGTACACTAGTTATATAGGGAATATGGTGTAGTACACTAGCTATATAGGGAATATGATGTAGTACACTAGCTATATAGGGAATATGATGTAGTACACTAGCTATATAGGGAATATGGTGTAGTACACTAGTTATATAGGGAATATGATGTAGTACACTAGCTATATAGGGAATATGGTGTAGTACACTAGCTATATAGGGAATATGATGTAGTACACTAGCTATATAGGGAATATGGTGTAGTACACTAGCTATATAGGGAATATGGTGTAGTACACTAGTTATATAGGGAATATTATGCCATTTTAAATCGCATGATATTTGTCACTTATACACGTGTTAAGCAGATGTTATTGCGGGTGTAGCGAAATGCTTGTGTTTCTAACTCCAACAGTGCAGTAATATCTAACAAGTAATATCTTAACAATTTCACAACAATACACACATTTAAAGTAAAGGAATGGGATTAAGAATATATAAATATATGGACGAGCAGTAGGATATTTGATCCTACATATATTGTACACTGGAAATGAGCTATTTTCTTAATTTGTGTTTCAAAAGATTTTTTCCAATTATGAACAATATTCCTACATTCTCCAATAGGAGTCTGCTGTTCCTGTACCAGTCTAGGTTGTCTCTAACCAATCAATAGCACTGTTATTACCCATGTCACATGGAAACAAGCATTTTACTATAAATATTTAGTGACCATATGTTGCCATCCTCATAGCTTTATTTGACTGCGTTAATGTAGGTTGTGTTCATACAAGCCTGTAAGTGTCTGTCACCCATAATGCCCTGCCTCATGGATCAGGAACACAAACAGCAGAGTTTGCTCGAGGCAGGAAGTAAGTGATGTCTGTAATCGCCTGTCTGTAATGGCTGGCTGCCACCAACCTGGGTCAGTGATTTATGGATTTCAATATGTGCGAGCTAAATATGATTGAACAATCTCTGGGTCAATTTGTGCATCAATGTTGGTTTTCTTTCCTCTGCCTGGGGGGGGGGGGGGGGGGTTCTGGAAATTCATGGTGAAATACAAACCTTCTCAAAGCCCTGTTTGTGTGATGGTCCGGTGTTGGACGGTAGCTAACGTGACCTTTTTAAAGTAACCCCTGTTGAACTCAGAAACATCATTGTGTTACCTCTCATGTAGCCTATTGTTTTTACCCATTGAATTGACTTGAACATGTGATTATATATATATATTTTTAATGATTTTAAAGTAAATGGCAAACTTGGAACTATTTTTATTCCTCTGTTAGTTTGAGGTGTGTGTGGTCACACTCGTTCCTTTAATTTGGTCCTGGTGGATTGCCATAGCACTGTCAAGAACAAAGCAACCATCCATCACCAATCACAGATCACAGCTCACCAATCCCAGCTCACCAATCACAGCTCACAGCACCCCGAGCAGAGCAGGAGGTGGTGCTGCTCTGCTCTCTCATTTCTCTTTGCTTGTTAGACATATCAAAGTGGTGAATGTGTGCTTTATTTTCTCCCTGAAGGGTGATGCCTGCTGGCTAAATAAACCGAGTGTTGAGGGGAAATTCATTGGGGTTCTCCATGTGTGGATGCAGACATTGTTTGATGGCTTGGAAAGGGAACAAAGGGGTATCAACATTGTGTGGATGATCCCTCATTCACTCCATCTCTTTCTCCCTTCCTCTTCCCTTGCTTTGTCCTCTCTCTCTCTCTCCCTCCCTCCCTCCATCCCTTACTCCTTCCTTCACTTCTCTCTCGCTCCCTGCATCCCTTCCACCCTTCTTCCCTCCACCCCTTCCTCCCTCCATCCCTTTCTCCCTCCATCCCTTCCTCCCTTCCTCCACCCATTCCTCCCTTCCTTCCTCCCTTTCTCCCTCCATCCCTTCCTCCCTTCCTTCCTCCCTTTCTCCCTCCATCCCTTCCTCCCTCCTTCCCTCCACCCCTTCCTCCCTCCTTCCCTCCACCCCTTCCTCCATCCCTTCCTCCCTTCCTCCCTCCTCTCTGTCTTACAGCTGGAGGCAGAAGCAGTGCCAGAGGTATCAGAGAAATATGAGATCGCCTCAGTCCCTACCTTCCTCTTCTTTAAGGTGAGTCTTATTGCCTCAGTCCCGACCTTCCTCTTCTTTAAGGTGAGTCTTATTGCCTCAGTCCCGACCTTCCTCTTCATTAAGGTGAGTCTTATTGCCTCAGTCCCGACCTTCCTCTTCATTAAGGTGAGTCTTATTGCCTAAGTCCCAACCTTCCACTTCATTAAGGTGAGTCAAGTACTGTAAAAAACTAATTTACACTACTTGGCCAAAAGTGTTATTGGATTTGGCTATTTCAGCCACACACAGGTGTATAAAATCGAGCATACAGCCATGCAATCTCCATAGACAAACACTAGCAGTAGAATGGCCTGTACTGAAGAGCTGTGACTTTCAACGTGGCACTGTCATAGGATGCCACCTTTCCCACAAATCAGTTGGTCAAATTTCTGCCCTGCTAGAGCTTCCCCGGTTAACTGTAAGTGCTGTTATTGAGAAATGGAAATGTCTAGGAGCAACAGCGGCTCAGCCGTGAAGTGGTAGGCCACACAAGCTCACAGAACGGGACTGTTGAGTGCTGTAGCACTTAGAATTCGTCTGTCCTCGGTTGGAACACTCACTACCGAGTTCCAAACTGCCTCTGGAGGCAACGTCAGCACAAGAACTGTTTGTCAGGAGCTCCATGAAATGGGTTTCCGTGGTCGAGCAGCCGCACACAAGCCTAAGATCACCATGCGAAATGCCAAGGGTCAGCTGGAGTGGTGTAAAGCTCACCGCCATTGGACTCTGGAGCAGTGGAAACGCGTTTTTCTGGAGTTATGAATCACGCTTCACCATCTGGCAGTCCGATGGACGAACCTGGGTTTGGCGAATGCCAGGAGGACGCTACCTATCCCAATGCATAGTGCCAACTGTTTGGTGGAGGAGGAATCATGGTCTGGGGATGTTTTTCATGGTTCGGGCCCCTTAGTTCCAGTGAAGGGAAATCTTAACGCTACAGCATACAATGACATTCTAGACGATTCTGTGCTTCCAACTTTGTGGCAACAGTTTGGGGAAGGCCCTTTCCTGTTTCAGCATGACAATACACCCGTGCACAAAGCGAGGTCCATACAGAAATGGTTTGTCGAGATCGGTGTGGAAGTACTTGACTGCACAGAGCCCTGACCTCAACCCCATCAAACACTTTTGGGATGAATGTGTGGCTCAGTTGGTAGAGCACGGCGCTTGCAACGCCAGGGTTGTGGGTTCAATTCCCACGGGGGGACCAGGGTTCAATTCCCACGGGGGGACCAGGATGAATATGTATGAACTTTCCAATTTGTAAGTCGCTCTGGATAAGAGCGTCTGCTAAATGACTTAAATGTAAATGTTAAATGTAATTGGAACACCGACTGCGAGCCAGGACTAATGGCCCAACATCAGTGCCCGACCTCACTAATGCTCTTGTGGGTGAATGGAAGCCCTGTAGTAATGATCCAATATCTAGTGGAAAGCCTTCCCAGAAGAGTGGAGGCTTTTATAGCAGCAAAGGGGGGGACCAACTCCATATTATGGCCATGATTTTGGAATGAGATGTTCGAGGAGCAGGTGTCAACATACCTTTGGTCATGTATTTTGTGAGTGTGTGTGTGTGTATAAACTCAGCAAAAAAAGAAATGTCCCTTTTTCAGGACCCTGTCTTTCAAAGATAATTCGTGAAAAATCCAAATAACTTCACAGATCTTCATTGTGAAGGGTTTAAACACTGTTTCCCATGCTTGTTCAATGAACCAGAAGCACTTAATGAACATGCACCTGTGGAACGGTCGTTAAGACACTAACATCTTACAGACAGTAGGCAATTAAGGTCACAGTTGTGAAAACTTTGGACACTAAAGAGGCCTTTCTACTGACTCTGAAAAACACCAAAAGAAAGATGCCCAGGGTCTCTGCTCATCGGCGTGAACGTGCCTTAGGCCTGCTGCAAGGAGGAATGAGGACTGCAGATGTGTTGACAATGACAATGTTGATACCCCAATAAATTGCAATGTCCGTACTGTGAGACGCTGAAGACAGAGCTACAGGGAGACATGGTGGACAGCTGATCGTCCTCGCAGTGGCAGACCACGTGTAACAAGATATATATATAGTACCAGTCAAAAGTTTGTACACACCTATTCATTCCAGGGTTTTTCTTTATTTTTACTATTTTCTACAATGTAGAATAATAGTGAAGACATCAAAAAGATGAAATAACACATATGGAATCATGTAGTAACCAAAAAAGTGATCAACAATCAAAATATATTGTATATTTGAGATTATTCAAAGTAGCCACCCTTTGCCTTGATGACAGCTTTGCGCACTCTTGGGATTCTCTCAACCAGCTTCACGTGGAATGCTTTTCCAACAGTCTTGAAGGAGTTCCCACGTATCCTGATCATTTGCTTTACTGAAGTTGCGAGACATTGCAAGCCAAGAAATTGTGATCTACAGCATTCCGTAGCGAGCTACAATTTTGGATTGCTGATAGAGTCAGAACCGAGCACTAGGTCTGTCTGCCCTCTCTCTCTCCGTCCCTCACTAGCTCGCTATGAAAAATGCAAGTGTTTGTGTTCTCGGAATTACGACAAGTAATCAGTCTCCTCCATTCCAAAAATGCTGAGTATTAGGAGTCGATTCCTGGCGGAATTGAATCTTGACACTCCGAAATGGGAGTCGACACCGGGAGTCGACTTGCAAGGAGTCAAGGAATCAAATTATTTTGGATTCGACTCTTCACCACTACGTCATCGTCGTTAACAGTTGGAAAAATGGCAGAGAAAGGCCAGCGACAGCAATACTGTATGACAATACTTTGAGAAGTTGAATGAGAAGGAAGTGCAGACTTTTTGAGGTGGAACTGAGGTACAGTAATAGTAGAGCAGGTACAAGGCTTCACCATCTGAAAGGGACGCACCGTGACGCCCAAACCTCTGCTGGCAGCTGCACAGCTGCATTTGTTGTGAATTCATGTGGAATTTTATGAATTTTTCTTGTCGTTTTATAATAGACAACTGGAAGAAAAAAACCTGTGTTTGAAATCCACATTTACCGTGTCAAGTTCATTAGTCCTTTTATTCATTTTTGTACAGTATGGAAAGTAACATGCTGCCCTTAGGATGCCTATATCAGCCTTAGAGGCTGCTGGTAAGTTAGGATTCCTATATCAGCCTTAGAGGCTGCTGGTAAGTTAGGATGCCTATATCAGCCTTAGAGGCTGCTGGTAAGTTAGGATGCCTATATCAGCCTTAGAGGCTGCTGGTAAGTTCTTGTCTGTTAGGAGAGGTAACACACACTGGATATCAGGATCAATAGGAGAATATAACCTAGTTTACAGCTTCTCCACAGTTAGTACCATCAGGCCTTCTGTCAGGCCTTCACTGATGATTTAACATGCCAAACATTCAACTGGGAGAGGACTCCTGTCCTTGAATCTCAATCTCTCTCTGTCTCTCTTTTTCTCTCTTTCTCGCTCTCTTTTTCTCGGACTCTCTCTCTTTCTTGATCTCTCTCTCTCTCAACCCT
This sequence comes from Salvelinus fontinalis, assembly GCF_029448725.1. Taxonomy (NCBI): domain Eukaryota; kingdom Metazoa; phylum Chordata; class Actinopteri; order Salmoniformes; family Salmonidae; genus Salvelinus; species Salvelinus fontinalis. The sequence continues at coordinate 94,484,771 of NC_074665.1, read as the reverse complement.
CCTCCTCTGGAATAATACAAACAAAAAGAAAAACCATTGCGTTAAAATATTAATGTTATTTTTCTTTCTCCCCCATCCTCTGGTGTGTCTCAGGGTGGCCAGAAGATTGACAGGCTGGACGGAGCTCATGCTCCAGAGTTGACCAATAAGGTCCAGAGGCTGTCGGTCAGCTCGGGGGGGCTGGGCGAGCCAGGGGCTGAGCCCCCTAAAGAGGACCTTAATGAGCGTCTGAAGAGACTGATCAACGCAGCACCCTGCATGCTCTTCATGAAGGGATCCCCCCAGGAACCCCGCTGCGGTAAAGAGAGAGAGAGAGAGTGTGTGTGTGTGTGGTCTTCATGAACAGGCTCCCGCTGTGGAAAACACACAGGGGCCAGGCCTGGTAATTAGAAAAAGACAGAGGGGGGGTTGGTGGTGGAGGAGGAGGAGAGGCAGGCCTGGTGGTGGTGGAGGAGGAGGAGGAGGAGAGGTAGGCCTGGTGGTGGAGGAGGAGGAGAGGCAGGCCTGGTGGTGGTGGTGGAGGAGGAGAGGCAGGCCTGGTAATTAGAGAGAGGCAGAGGGGGGTTGGTGGTGGAGGAGGAGGAGAGGTAGGCCTGGTGGTGGTGGAGGAGGAGAGGCAGGCCTGGTGGTGGTGGAGGAGGAGAGGCAGGCCTGGTGGTGGTGGAGGAGGAGAGGCAGGCCTAGTGGTGGTGGAGGAGGAGAGGCAGGCCGGGTGGTGGTGGTGGAGGAGGAGAGGCAGGCCTGGTGGTGGTGGTGGAGGAGGAGAGGCAGGCCTGGTGGTGGTGGTGGAGGAGGAGAGGCAGGCCTGGTGGTGGTGGTGGAGGAGGAGAGGCAGGCCTGGTGGTGGTGGAGGAGGAGGAGAGGCAGGCCGGGTGGAGGAGGAGAGGCAGGCCTGGTGGTGGTGGAGGAGGAGGAGAGGCAGGCCTGGTGGTGGTGGAGGAGGAGGAGAGGCAGGCCTGGTGGTGGAGGAGGAGAGGCAGGCCGGGTGGTGGTGGTGGAGGAGGAGAGGCAGGCCTGGTGGTGGTGGTGGAGGAGGAGAGGCAGGCCTGGTGGTGGTGGTGGAGGAGGAGAGGCAGGCCTGGTGGTGGTGGAGGAGGAGGAGAGGCAGGCCTGGTGGTGGTGGAGGAGGAGGAGAGGCAGGCCGGGTGGAGGAGGAGAGGCAGGCCTGGTGGTGGTGGAGGAGGAGGAGAGGCAGGCCTGGTGGTGGTGGAGGAGGAGGAGAGGCAGGCCTGGTGGTGGTGGTGGAGGAGGAGAGGCAGGCCTGGTGGTGGTGGAGGAGGAGAGGTAGGCCTGGTGGTGGAGGAGGAGAGGCAGGCCTGGTGGAGGAGGAGGAGGAGAGGTAGGCCTAGTGGTGGTGGAGGAGAGGCAGGCCTGGTGGAGGAGGAGGAGGAGGAGGAGGAGGAGAGGCAGGCCTGGTGGTGGAGGAGGAGAGGTAGGCCTGGTGGTGGAGGAGGACATTACACTGTACAGGGTTGAGGTTCCACTCCAACCACGCCGCTGATTATAAGTTTCAGTATTAGGTTCAAGGCAGTTTGCCAAACGTCTAACGTTACATTTTAGTTTAGTTTAAAATCTAAACCCACACGTGTCACTTTTCACCTCATCCTGAAATGTATCTGTAAATATGTTTAATCTGTAAAGAAGCCAAGTCGTAGTGTTTGAACTCTAGTTGAATCCCCAACAAGCCGCGCGATGCTGTGACTACGACCTCGCTACTTCTTTAAAGAAGCCCTCTAAACCTGAATTTAAAGGTTACACACTCATACACCATGTAAAACACATGTTCCTAACACATTACACGCTCTTTGTGTGCCTGTGTGTGTGTGTGTGTGTGTGTGTGCATAATAACCTAACTTTCCTTGAAATAAGAAATCAGCTTTTTATGTTCCCTTTTTCCTGGAGCTGTATCGTCTGTCTGCGGAGCGCGATCCCCCTGACCCTTTAGGAGAAGGAGAGAGGGGGAACAACCTCTCGCCAATCAATCGTGCGTGTCTGGGTCTAGGATAGAGAGCCTCTAGCCAGAGAAAGCAGCTGGGCCTGGTGTAGTAGAAATAAGTTAATATAGTGGCATGTAGCTGAATAACCATTAGTTAGGGGCCTCTAGCTGTTTTATAATGAATTCCCCCATGAATGAATGAAGTATCAGAATGAGAGTTTCACTGCAGGCTCTACATGCAGGCAACATATCACCCCTCCCCTCCTCCCACTCCTGTTCCCTCTCTGTTTCCTTCTCTTTTTCTCTGCCTCTCTCGCTTTCTTTCTTGATCGCTCGCTCTCCTCTCTCCCCCTCACTTTCTCCTCTTTCTCCTCTCTTCCTCTCTCCCTCTTCTCCTCTCTCCCTCTTTCTCCCTCTCTTTCTCCTCTCTCCCTCTCTCTCTGTCTTTCCCCTCTCTCTCTCTCTTTCTCCTCTCTCCCTCTTTCTCCTCTCTCTCTCCCTCTCTTTCTCCTCTCTCTTGCTGTCTTTCACTTGCTCTCCTCTCTCATTCTTTCTCTCGCTCGCTCTCGCCCTCCCCCTCGTTTCCATCTCTCTATTCCCCTCTGTCACAGTCTCTTCTCAAACACTGACTCACACCCATGTATCAAGGACATAACACATACCTGCCTCATATTTAAACAGTGATCCTGTCCGTGCCAATGTGGACCCATGTCAGTAGTAAGATAGAAAGAGCTATTACAATAGATACACTGCATTAGGAAAGTATTCAGACCCCTTGACTTTTTCCGTTACAGCCTTATTCTAAAATTGACAACAACAAAAAATGTCTCATTTCCTTATCAATCTACACACAATAGCGCATAATGACAAAGCAAAAACAGCTTTTTAGAAATGTTTGCTAATTTATGAAACATAAAAAAAACGGAAATATCACATTTACATAAGTATTCAGACCCTTTACTGAGTACTTTGTTGAAGCACTTTTGGCAGCAAATACAGCCTCGAGTCTTCTTGGGTATGATGCTACAAGCTTGGCACACCTGTGTTTGGGGAGTTTCTCCCATTCTTCTCTGCAGATCCTCTGAAGCTCCTGTCAGGTTGGATGGGGAACGTTGCTGAACTGCTATTTTCTGGTCTCTCCAGAGATGTTCGATCAGGTTCAAGTCTGGGTTCTGGCTGGGCCACTCAAGGACATTCAGAGACTTGTCCCGAAGCTACTTCTGTGTTGTTTTGGCTGTGTGCTTAGGGTCGTTGTCCTGTTGGAAGGTGAACCTTCACCCCAGTCTGAGATCCTGAGCGCTCTGGAGCAGGTTTTTATGAAGGATCTCTCTGTACTTTGCTCTGTTCATCTTTCCCTCGATCCTGACTAGTCTCCCAGTCCCTGCCGCTGAAAAACATCCCCAAAGCATGATGCTGCCCCCACCATACTTCACCTTAGGGATGGTGCCAGGTTTCCTCCAGACGTGATGCTTGGCTTTCAGGCCAAAGAGTTCAATCTTGGTTTCATCAGACCAGAGAATCTTGTTTCTCATGGTCTGAGAGTCTTTAGATGCCTTTTGGCAAACTCCAAGCGGGCTGTCATGTGCCTTTTTCTTGAGGAGTGGCTTCAGTCTGGCCACTCTACCATAAAGGTCTGATTGGTGGAGTGCTACAGAGACGGTTGTCCTTCTGGAAGGTTCTCCCATCTCCACAGAGGAGCTCTGTCAGATTGACCATTGGGTTCTTGGTCACCTCCCTGACCAAGGCCCTTCTCCCTCGATTGCTCAGTTTGGCCGGGCGGTCAGCTCTAGGAAGAGTCTTGGTGGTTCCAAACTTCTTCCATTTAAGAATAATGGAGGCCGCTGTGTTCTTGGGAACCTTCAATGATGCAGAAATATTTTGGTACCCTTCCCCAGATCTGTGCCTCGACACAATCCTGTCTCGGAGCTCTACAGACAATTCCTTCAACCTCATGTCTTCATTTTTGCTCTGACATACACTGTCAACTGTGGGACCTTATATAGACAGGTGTGTGCCTTTCCAAATCATGTCCAATCAAGTTGTAGAAACATCAAGGATGATCAATGGAAACAAGATGCACCTGAGCTCAATTTCGAGTCCATTAGCAAAGGGTCTGAATACTTATGTAAATAATGTATTTTTTTCAATGTATTTTTATTACATTTGCAAAATCAAATAACTTGTTTTTGCTTTGTCATTATGAGGTATTGTGTGTAGATTGATGAGGATTATTATAAAAAAAATTTTTTACATCCATGTTTAGAATAAGGCTGTAACGTAACAAAATGTGTAAAAAGTCAAGGGGTCTGAATACTTTCCGAATGCTGTGTGTGTGTGTGTGTGTGTGTGTGTGTGTGTGTGTGTGTGTGTGTGTGTGTGTGTGTGTGTGTGTGTGTGTGTATGACAATCATTTTAAGTAATATGTGTAACACTGATAAAATGAATGTCTTACACGTATTACTTAATGAATGTGATGATACCAGGCTAGGGTTTGGGACCATCTTTATTTGACCTTTTAACTTCATGTCTTGTTCATTTGTTTCCAAATGTCCCCTATAATATGAGGGTAACAAACATGCTGCTGACCAAACTCATCTGCAATTATGTCCTGATTTAATATCCTGACTCTGTTGTTCCTGTTAACATACAATAACATGTAACTAACCTGATTAATATCCTGACTCTGTTGTTCCTGTTAACATACAATAACATGTAACTAACCTGATTAATATCCTGACTCTGATGTTCCTGTTAACATACAATAACATGTAACTAACCTGATTAATATCCTGACTCTGTTGTTCCTGTTAACATACAATAACATGTAACTAACCTGATTAATATCCTGACTCTAGGGCCTCCCGGGTGGCGCAGTGGTCTAGGGCACTGCATCGCAGTGCTAACTGCGCCACCAGAGTCTCTGGGTTCGCGCCCAGGCTCTGTCGCAGCCGGCCGCGACCGGGAGGTCCGTGGGGCGACGCACAATTGGCATAGCGCCGTCCGGGGTAGGGAGGGTTTGGCCGGTAGGGATATCCTTGTCTCATCGCGCTCCAGCGACTCCTGTGGCGGGCCGGGCGCAGTGCGCGCCAGCCAAGGGGGCCAGGTACACGGTGTTTCCTCCGACACATTGGTGCGGCTGGCTTCCGGGTTGGAGGCACGCTGTGTTAAGAAGCAGTGCAGCTTGGTTGGGTTGTGCTTCGGAGGACGCATGGCTTTCGACCTTCGTCTCTCCCGAGCCCGTACGGGAGTTGTAGCGATGAGACAAGGTAGTAATTACTAGCGATTGGATACCACGAAAATTGGGGAGAAAATGGGATTAAAAAAAATAAAAATAAAAATAAATTAAAAAATATCCTGACTCTGATGTTCCTGTTAACATACAATAACATGTAACTAACCTGATTAATATCCTGACTCTGTTGTTCCTGTTAACATACAATAACATGTAACTAACCTGATTAATATCCTGACTCTGTTGTTCCTGTTAACATACAATAACATGTAACTAACATCCTGATTAATATCCTGACTCTGTTGTTCCTGTTAACATACAATAACATGTAACTAACCTGATTAATATCCTGACTCTGATGTTCCTGTTAACATACAATAACATGTAACTAACATCCTGATTAATATCCTGACTCTGTTGTTCCTGTTAACATACAATAACATGTAACTAACCTGATTAATATCCTGACTCTGATGTTCCTGTTAACATACAATAACATGTAACTAACCTGATTAATATCCTGACTCTGTTGTTCCTGTTAACATACAATAACATGTAACTAACCTGATTAATATCCTGACTCTGTTGTTCCTGTTAACATACAATAACATGTAACTAACCTGATTAATATCCTGACTCTGATGTTCCTGTTAACATACAATAACATGTAACTAACCTGATTAATATCCTGACTGATGTTCCTGTTAACATACAATAACATGTAACTAACCTGATTAATATCCTGACTCTGATGTTCCTGTTAACATACAATAACATCTAACTAACAACCTGATTAATATCCTGACTCTGATGTTCCTGTTAACATACAATAACATCTAACTAACAACCTGATTAATATCCTGACTCTGTTGTTCCTGTTAACATACAATAACATGTAACTAACCTGATTAATATCCTGACTCTGATGTTCCTGTTAACATACAATAACATGTAACTAACCTGATTAATATCCTGACTCTGTTGTTCCTGTTAACATACAATAACATGTAACTAACCTGATTAATATCCTGACTCTGTTGTTCCTGTTAACATACAATAACATGTAACTAACCTGATTAATATCCTGACTCTGATGTTCCTGTTAACATACAATAACATCTAACTAACAACCTGATTAATATCCTGACTCTGATGTTCCTGTTAACATACAATAACATCTAACTAACAACCTGATTAATATCCTGACTCTGATGTTCCTGTTAACATACAATAACATGTAACTAACCTGATTAATATCCTGACTCTGATGTTCCTGTTAACATACAATAACATCTAACTAACAACCTGATTAATATCCTGACTCTGATGTTCCTGTTAACATACAATAACATCTAACTAACAACCTGATTAATATCCTGACTCTGATGTTCCTGTTAACATACAATAACATGTAACTAACCTGATTAATATCCTGACTCTGATGTTCCTGTTAACATACAATAACATGTAACTAACAACCTGTTGATTTCTCCTCAGGGTTTCAGCCTTCAGATTGTATTTCTATTTCAGTACCACGCTATCCAGCATAACAGCCGTGTACCTGTCTTATACCAGGTTTACAAACACACCGTGTCCTCTTCATCACCCAGGTTTCAGCCGTCAGATTGTGGCGCTTTTCAAGGACCACGCTATCCAGTTCAGCAGTTTTGACATCCTGTCAGACGAGGAAGTGAGAGGGGGGCTGAAGACCTTCTCCAACTGGCCCACCTACCCTCAGGTTTACATTAACGGAGAACTCGTAGGGGGACTGGACATTGTCAAGGTGAGGAATGTTAAACACACATTTAGCCCTACACATTTTTATTTTCCAGAGAAGTGAGGTCGAGCGAAAAACAAAACAAACGTGGACAACAAAAAAAATGAAAAATTGAACCCTTGTAAAAATACTAAATAACCTTGGTATAACACCTAGAGACCTCACCAAGAGATTTGAGCCTTTTGGTGTAATGGTTGTAAAATGACCGAGACCAGGGTTTGAGTCCTGGTCAGGATACCCTCCTAATGAACTACATTGGTTGCAGCAGTTGGATAGCACTATTGACAGCAGGTCCCAGGCAAGTTAGAGGGCATCGTTCTGTCATTCTTCATAATGGATGTTCTATGTATACAATTCTATTAAAGTAATCAGACCCCCGTCTTTACTGTATTGATCTGCTTCAGCTTCTATTCAGCTTGAATTCTACATTTAACACAATCTAAGCATGTAAATATATTTAGACAGCTGACGCAAGCACAAATCAAATCACATTGTCTTCAGGAAGTGTACTTCTTGAGTCATATGTAGGTGTGTTTCAGACTGTAGGTGTGTGATTCAGACTGTAGGTGTGTGTTTCAGACTGTAGGTGTGTGATACAGACTGTAGGTGTGTGATACAGACTGTAGGTGTGTGATTCAGACTGTAGGTGTGTGATTCAGACTGTAGGTGTGTGATACAGACTGTAGGTGTGTTTCAGACTGTAGGTGTGTGATACAGACTGTAGGTGTGTTTCAGACTGTAGGTGTGTTTCAGACTGTAGGTGTGTGATACAGACTGTAGGTGTGTGTTTCAGACTGTAGGTGTGTGATACAGACTGTAGGTGTGTGATACAGACTGTAGGTATGTGATTCAGACTGTAGGTGTGTGTTTCAGACTGTAGGTGTGTGTTTCAGACTGTAGGTGTGTGATTCAGACTGTAGGTGTGTGTTTCAGACTGTAGGTGTGTGATTCAGACTGTAGGTGTGTGTTTCAGACTAGGTGTGTGTTTCAGACTGTAGGTGTGTGATTCAGACTGTAGGTGTGTGTTTCAGACTGTAGGTGTGTGTTTCAGACTGTAGGTGTGTGATTCAGACTGTAGGTGTGTGATTCAGACTGTAGGTGTGTGTTTCAGACTGTAGGTGTGTGATTCAGACTGTAGGTGTGTGTTTCAGACTGTAGGTGTGTGTTAGTGTGATACAGACTGTAGGTGTGTGATTCAGACTGTAGGTGTGTGTTTCAGACTGTAGGTGTGTGTTTCAGACTGTAGGTGTGTGTTTCAGACTGTAGGTGTGTGATTCAGACTGTAGGTGTGTGATTCAGACTGTAGGTGTGTGATTCAGACTGTAGGTGTGTGTTTCAGACTGTAGGTGTGTTTCAGACTGTAGGTGTGTGTTTCAGACTGTAGGTGTGTGTTTCAGACTGTAGGTGTGTGTTTCAGACTGTAGGTGTGTGTTTCAGACTGTAGGTGTGTGATTCAGACTGTAGGTGTGTGATTCAGACTGTAGGTGTGTGTTTCAGACTGTAGTTGTGTGTTTCAGACTGTAGGTGTGTGATTCAGACTGTAGGTGTGTGTTAGTGTGATACAGACTGTAGGTGTGTGTGTTAGTGTGATACAGACTGTAGGTGTGTGTGTTAGTGTGTTTCAGACTGTAGGTGTGTGATTCAGACTGTAGGTGTGTGTTAGTGTGATACAGACTGTAGGTGTGTGATTCAGACTGTAGGTGTGTGTTAGTGTGATACAGACTGTAGGTGTGTGTGTTAGTGTGATACAGACTGTAGGTGTGTGATTCAGACTGTAGGTGTGTGTTAGTGTGATACAGACTGTAGGTGTGTGATTCAGACTGTAGGTGTGTGTTTCAGACTGTAGGTGTGTTTCAGACTGTAGGTGTGTGTTTCAGACTGTAGGTGTGTGTTTCAGACTGTAGGTGTGTGTTTCAGACTGTAGGTGTGTGTTTCAGACTGTAGGTGTGTGATTCAGACTGTAGGTGTGTGTTTCAGACTGTAGGTGTGTGTTTCAGACTGTAGGTGTGTGATTCAGACTGTAGGTGTGTGTTTCAGACTGTAGGTGTGTGATTCAGACTGTAGGTGTGTGTTTCAGACTGTAGGTGTGTGTTAGTGTGATACAGACTGTAGGTGTGTGATTCAGACTGTAGGTGTGTGTTTCAGACTGTAGGTGTGTGTTTCAGACTGTAGGTGTGTGATTCAGACTGTAGGTGTGTGATTCAGACTGTAGGTGTGTGATTCAGACTGTAGGTGTGTGTTAGTGTGATACAGACTGTAGGTGTGTGATTCAGACTGTAGGTGTGTGTTAGTGTGATACAGACTGTAGGTGTGTGTGTTAGTGTGATACAGACTGTAGGTGTGTGTGTTAGTGTGTTTCAGACTGTAGGTGTGTGATTCAGACTGTAGGTGTGTGTTAGTGTGATACAGACTGTAGGTGTGTGATTCAGACTGTAGGTGTGTGTTAGTGTGATACAGACTGTAGGTGTGTGTGTTAGTGTGATACAGACTGTAGGTGTGTGATTCAGACTGTAGGTGTGTGTTAGTGTGATACAGACTGTAGGTGTGTGTTTCAGACTGTAGGTGTGTGTTAGTGTGATACAGACTGTAGGTGTGTGATTCAGACTGTAGGTGTGTGTTAGTGTGATACAGACTGTAGGTGTGTGTGTTAGTGTGATACAGACTGTAGGTGTGTGTGTTAGTGTGTTTCAGACTGTAGGTGTGTGATTCAGACTGTAGGTGTGTGTTAGTGTGATACAGACTGTAGGTGTGTGATTCAGACTGTAGGTGTGTGTTAGTGTGATACAGACTGTAGGTGTGTGTGTTAGTGTGATACAGACTGTAGGTGTGTGATTCAGACTGTAGGTGTGTGTTAGTGTGATACAGACTGTAGGTGTGTGATTCAGACTGTATGTGTGTGTGTTAGTGTGATTCAGACTGTAGGTGTGTGTTAGTGTGATACAGACTGTAGGTGTGTGTTTCAGACTGTAGGTGTGTGTTTCAGACTGTAGGTGTGTGTTAGTGTGATACAGACTGTAGGTGTGTGATTCAGACTGTAGGTGTGTGTTAGTGTGATACAGACTGTAGGTGTGTGTGTTAGTGTGATACAGACTGTAGGTGTGTGATTCAGACTGTAGGTGTGTGTTAGTGTGATACAGACTGTAGGTGTGTGATTCAGACTGTAGGTGTGTGTATTAGTGTGATACAGACTGTAGGTGTGTGATTCAGACTGTAGGTGTGTGTATTAGTGTGATACAGACTGTAGGTGTGTGTTTCAGACTGTAGGTGTGTGTTAGTGTGTTTCAGACTGTAGGTGTGTGATTCAGACTGTAGGTGTGTGTGTTAGTGTGATACAGACTGTAGGTGTGTGATACAGACTGTAGGTGTGTGTTAGTGTGATACAGACTGTAGCTGTGTGATTCAGACTGTAGGTGTGTGTTAGTGTGATACAGACTGTAGGTGTGTGTTAGTGTGATACAGACTGTAGGTGTGTGTTTCAGACTGTAGGTGTGTGATTCAGACTGTAGGTGTGTGTTTCAGACTGTAGGTGTGTGTGTTAGTGTGATACAGACTGTAGGTGTGTGATTCAGACTGTAGGTGTGTGTTAGTGTGATACAGACTGTAGGTGTGTGATTCAGACTGTAGGTGTGTGTTAGTGTGATACAGACTGTAGTTGTGTGATTCAGACTGTAGGTGTGTGTGTTAGTGTGATACAGACTGTAGGTGTGTGATACAGACTGTAGGTGTGTGATTCAGACTGTAGGTGTGTGTGTTAGTGTGATACAGACTGTAGGTGTGTGATACAGACTGTAGGTGTGTGATACAGACTGTAGGTGTGTGATTCAGACTGTAGGTGTGTGTGTTAGTGTGATACAGACTGTAGGTGTGTGATACAGACTGTAGGTGTGTGATTCAGACTGTAGGTGTGTGTGTTAGTGTGATACAGACTGTAGGTGTGTGATACAGACTGTAGGTGTGTGTTAGTGTGTTTCAGACTGTAGGTGTGTGTTTCAGACTGTAGGTGTGTGTTAGTGTGTTTCAGACTGTAGGTGTGTGATTCAGACTGTAGGTGTGTGTTAGTGTGATACAGACTGTAGGTGTGTGATACAGACTGTAGGTGTGTGTGTTAGTGTGATACAGACTGTAGGTGTGTGATACAGACTGTAGGTGTGTGTTAGTGTGATACAGACTGTAGGTGTGTGATACAGACTGTAGGTGTGTGTGTTAGTGTGATTCAGACTGTAGGTGTGTGTGTTAGTGTGTAGGTACAGTAGAACAAAGGGCCTCTGCAGTGACTCATCTCAGTGTTGATACCTGTTGTAGGAACTAGCTGAATCTGGAGAGCTACAGAATACCTGTCCCAAGGCTGTCACACTGGAACACAGGTAAAATACACCTTTATATACACACACACACTGTAGCACAGGTAAAACACACCTTTATATACACACACACACTGTAGCACAGGTAAAATACACCTTTATATACACATACACACTGTAGCACAGGTAAAATACACCTTTATATACACACACACACTGGAGCACAGGTAAAACACACCTTTATATACACACACACACTGGAGCACAGGTAAAACACACCTTTATATACACACACACACTGGAGCACAGGTAAAACACACCTTTATATACACACACACACTGGAGCACAGGTAAAACACACCTTTATATACACACACACACTGGAGCACAGGTAAAACACACCTTTATATACACACACTGGAGCACAGGTAAAACACACCTTTATATACACGCACACACTGGAGCACAGGTAAAACACACCTTTATATACACACACACACTGGAGCACAGGTAAAACACACCTTTATATAGACACACTGGAGCACAGGTAAAACACACCTTTATATAGACACACTGGAGCACAGGTAAAACACACCTTTATATAGACACACTGGAGCACAGGTAAAACACACCTTTATATACACACACACACTGGAGCACAGGTAAAACACACCTTTATATACACACACACACTGGAGCACAGGTAAAACACACCTTTATATAGACACACACGCACACGCACATACACACACACACACGCTCACACGCGCGTTGAAGATGGCACGTTGTATTGTGTGACTTATGGACTGTCCTTATAACCTCCAGGTTGAAGTCGACCATCAACAGGAGTCCAGTCATGCTGTTCATGAAGGGCAATAAAGAGGTACGTAGGTGTCACTATATCATAACAGGGCAATAAAGAGGTACGTAGTGTTCACTATATCATAACAGGGCAATAAAGAGGTACATAGTGGTCACTATTTCATAACAGGGCAATAAAGAGGTACGTAGTGGTCACTATATCATAACAGGGCAATAAAGAGGTATGTAGTGTTCACTTTATCATAACAGGGCATTAAAGAGGTACGTAGTGTTCACTATATCATAACAGGGCATTAAAGAGGTACGTAGGTGTCACTATATCATAACAGGGCAATAAAGCGGTACGTAGTGGTCACTATATCATAACAGGGCAATAAAGAGGTACGTAGTGGTCACTATATCATAACAGGGCAATAAAGAGGTACGTATTGGTCACTATATCATAACAGGGCAATAAAGAGGTACGTAGTGGTCACTATATCATAACAGGGCAATAAAGAGGTACGTAGGTGTCACTATATCATAACAGGGCAATAAAGAGGTACGTAGTGGTCACTATATCATAACAGGGCAATAAAGAGGTATGTAGTGGTCACTATATCATAACAGGGCAATAAAGAGGTACGTAGTGGTCACTATATCATAACAGGGCAATAAAGAGGTACGTATTGGTCACTATATCATAACAGGGCAATAAAGAGGTACGTAGTGGTCACTATATCATAACAGGGCAATAAAGAGGTACGTATTGGTCACTATATCATAACAGGGCAATAAAGAGGTACGTAGTGGTCACTATATATCACTATATCACAACCAAAAGGTTGCTGGATCGAATCCCTGAGCTGACAAGGTAAAAGTCTGTCATTCTGCCCCTGAACAAGGCAGTTAACCCACTAGGACGTCATTGAAAATAAGAATTTGTTCTTAACTGACTTGTCTAGTTAAATAAAGATTATTTTTTTTTAAATGGAAAAGGAAAGGAGACTAGGACTTGCATATAATTGCAGCTAATTGTAAATAAATACTATGCATAAACATAGATGGACAATAAACTGAGGCTTGTGTTTGTTCTATATAATACTATTCTAATATAACTCCAGTACATTACTTCAAGAGGTTGGCCTATATAATACTATATAATACTATTCTAATATAATCCAGTACATTACTATATAATACTATATAATACTATTCTAATATAACTCCAGTACATTACTATATAATACTATATAATACGATTCTAATATAACTCCAGTACATTACTATATAATACTACTCTAATATAACTCCAGTACATTACTATATAATACTATATAATACTATTCTAATATAACTCCAGTACATTACTATATAATACTATATAATACTACTCTAATATAACTCCAGTACATTACTATATAATTCTATATAATACTACTCTAATATAACTCCAGTACATTACTATATAATTCTATATAATACTACTCTAATATAACTCCAGTACATTACTATATACTACTATATAATACTATTCTAATATAACTCCAGTACATTACTATATAATACTATATAATACTATTCTAATATAGCTCCAGTACATTACTATATAATACTATATAATACTATTCTAATATAGCTCCAGTACATTACTATATAATACTATATAATACGATTCTAATATAACTCCAGTACATTACTATATAATACTATTCTAATATAACTCCAGTACATTACTATATAATACTATATAATACTATTCTAATATAACTCCAGTACATTACTATATAATACTATATAATACTTTTCTAATATAACTCCAGTATATTACTATATAATACTATTCTAATATAACTCCAGTACATTACGTCAAGAGTTTGGCCTATATAATACTATATAATACTATTCTAATATAACTCCAGTACATTACTTCGAGGTAACAGTCGGCCTATATAATACTATTCTAATATAACTCCAGTACAGTACTTCAAGAGGTAACAGTTGGCCTATATACTCTGCCAATCTAGTAGATAAGGACAATTGGTATTGCATACATGTCAACAGAGATGAGGCTAATCTGAAATCAATAATGTTCTGCACAGACCAGAGTAGAACACACACACACACACACACACACACACACACACACACACACACACACACACACACACACACACACACACACACACACACACACACACACACACACACACACACACACACACACACAGACACACACACTAATGGTTCAGGAGTCCCCCCCTCCTACCTCTTCATCCACCTATTGATTGCTGCTCACAGATGAACAGATATCTTCAGAGTACTTTAAACCAGGTCCCCTGTGAATCCCGTCTCTCCCTTTTCACTCGCTGGGTTTTTATTTTTAGATATGGATCTTTTAGTCGTTTTGCCTCCATTTCTTAAAAGACCGTTTCTAAGTGGGTCCTGTGAAACCCAATAGCAGTTGAAACTTGCTCAATGAAAGCTTTAGTTTGGTGCTTTTCATTCTGGAGTGAAGAAGTCCCAACTTCTCCTGCTTCAGAGTAGTTTATTTAATTATTTTATTTAACTAGGCAAGTCAGTTAAGAACACATTCTTATTTACATTGACGGCCTAGGAACAGTGGGTTATCTGCCTTGTTCAGGGGCAGAACGACAGATTTTTACCTTGTCAGCTCGGGGATTCGATCCAGCAACCTTTCGGTTACTGGCGCAACACTCTAACCACTAGGTTACCTGCCGCCACTTAACCATGTGTTATCTTGAAAGCATTTCTCCTACTCCCTCAGAAAGCACCATTTTTATATTAGCTATTTGAAATGATCTTTGTCTTTAAAAAAAAATAATTGATGACCAGAAACATTGCTTCCTGTGATTTTGTTCTGCAATAAAATCGACTCACCTGTTGGACTCACCTGGTGAGGATGGACTCACCTGTTGGAGGATCTGAAATGAGTTAATATGTTGATTATAACGTGTATGTTCTTTGTCAACTTAAATCATACCCATGTATCTTATCTGTTTTATTTCTAAAGTCTGTTTTTCTTCCTGTATCTGTAGCAAGCCAAATGTGGATTCAGTCTTCAGATACTGGAGATAATGAACAGCGCAGGGTAAGATAACACCACTATATCACGATACTGGAGATAATGAACAGGGTGAGGTAACACCACTATATCATGATACTGGAGATAATGAACAGGGTAAGGTAACACCACTATATCATGATACTGGAGATAATGAACAGCGCAGGGTGAGATAGCACCACTATATCATGATACTGGAGATAATGAACAGGGTGAGGTAACGCCACTATATCATGATACTGGAGATAATGAACAGCGCAGGGTGAGGTAACACCACTATATCACGATACTGGAGATAATGAACAGCGCAGGGTGAGTAAACACCACTATATCATGATACTGGAGATAATGAACAGCGCAGGGTGAGATAGCACCACTATATTATGATACTGGAGATAATGAACAGCGCAGGGTGAGGTAACGCCACTATATCATGATACTGGAGATAATGAACAGCGCAGGGTGAGGTAACGCCACTATATCATGATACTGGAGATAATGAACAGCGCAGGATGCGGTAACGCCACTATATCATGATACTGGAGATAATGAACAGCGCAGGGTGAGGTAACGCCACTATATCACGATACTGGAGATAATGAACAGCGCAGGGTGAGGTAACGCCACTATATCATGATACTGGAGATAATGAACAGCGCAGGGTGAGATAGCACCACTATATTATGATACTGGAGATAATGAACAGCGCAGGGTGAGATAGCACCACTATATTATGATACTGGAGATAATGAACAGCGCAGGGTGAGGTAGCACCACTATTATGATACTGGAGATAATGAACAGCGCAGGATGAGGTAACGCCACTATATCATCATACTGGAGATAATGAACAGCGCAGGGTGAGATAGCACCACTATATTATGATACTGGAGATAATGAACAGCGCAGGGTGAGGTAACGCCACTATATCATGATACTGAACAGCGCAGGGTAAAATAACACCACTGTATCATGATACTGGACAGCGCAGGGTAAAATAACACCACTATATCATGATACTGAACAGCGCAGGGTAAAATAACACCACTGTATCATGATACTGAACAGCGCAGGGTAAAATAACACCACTGTATCATGATACTGAACAGCTCAGGGTAAAATAACACCACTATATCATGATAATGAACAGCGCAGGGTAAAATAACCACTGTATCATGATACTGATCAGCTCAGGGTAAAATAACACCACTATATCATGATACTGAACAGCGCAGGGTAAAATAACACCACTGTATCATGATACTGAACAGCTCAGGGTAAAATAACACCACTATATCATGATACTGAACAGCTCAGGGTAAAATAACACCACTGTATCATGATACTGAACAGCTCAGGGTAAAATAACACCACTATATCATGATAATGAACAGCTCAGGGTAAAATAACACCACTATATCATGATACTGAACAGCGCTGGGTAAAATAACACCACTGTATCATGATACTGAACAGCTCAGGGTAAAATAACACCACTGTATCATGATACTGAACAGCGCAGGGTAAAATAACACCACTGTATCATGATACTGAACAGCGCAGGGTAAAATAACACCACTGTATCATGATACTGAACAGCTCAGGGTAAAATAACACCACTATATCATGATAATGAACAGCTCAGGGTAAAATAACACCACTATATCATGATAATGAACAGCGCAGGGTAAAATAACCACTATATCATGATACTGAACAGCTCAGGGTAAAATAACACCACTATATCATGATAATGAACAGCGCAAACAACTATATCATGATACTGAACAGCTCAGGGTAAAATAACACCACTATATCATGATAATGAACAGCGCAAACCACTATATCATGATACTGAACAGCTCAGGGTAAAATAACACCACTGTATCATGTTGTTGTTGATTTATTTAGATAAGATGACTTGATGTTATATTTAGTGTTAATTATTCATTTAGATTCAGATAAATTTCAATCACATGTTAACTCCAGTGGGATATTCCTTAGTGTTCACTGCTGAGGAGTACAGATCTTAAGGGAATTAATGGAGACGGAGAAAAGGTTGTTTATAGTATGATGCCTTGGTTAATATGTCTGTGTTTATAATATAATGGTTAATATGTCTGTGTTTATAATATGATGGTTAATATGTCTGTGTTTATAATATAATGGTTAATATGTCTGTCTTTATAATATAATGGTTAATATGTCTGTGTTTATAATATAATGGTTAATATGTCTGTGTTTATAATATAATGGTTAATATGTCTGTCTTTATAATATAATGGTTAATATGTCTGTGTTTATAATATAATGGTTAATATGTCTGTGTTTATAATATGATGGTTAATATGTCTATGTTTATAATATAATGGTTAATATGTCTGTCTTTATAATATAATGGTTAATATGTCTGTGTTTATAATATAATGGTTAATATGTCTGTGTTTATAATATAATGGTTAATATGTCTGTGTTTATAATATGATGGTTAATATGTCTGTGTTTTCTGTTTGCAGAGTGGAATATAGTACCTTTGATATCCTGGAAGATGAGGAGGTAAAAGAGGCTGTATCTGGCTATGACACTTGCTTTAGATTATTTTAAGTGAAGTCTTTTTTTTTCTCAGCAGTGATATTCAGAAAAGCAGATTGTATATTGTAATTTTTTAGATGTTTGATCCTTGTGATCAAAGTCCCTTGAAGCTTCCCCCCCCCGCCCCCACACACAAAACGATGTTGTTGAAACCTAAAGATGTTATTCTACATTCTTAACATTGTTATCCTCATTTATCTTCCACTCACCAATGTCCAGGTGAGACAGGGGCTGAAGACCTACTCAAACTGGCCAACGTACCCTCAGCTATATGTCAAGGGGGAACTCATTGGCGGGCTGGACATTGTGAAAGTGAGAAGTGATTTTTCTTTTACACCTCAGACCATAATTTCACTTATTACCTCCACTTAGTCCTGGCCTAGTCTTAATATGTCTATAAACCGTTCACAATGGAGATCGTCCATTTAAAATAGCTTTTTAGTCCTAAACTAGGCTCAATCTGTGTCTGGGGAAACCAGCTCCTATAGGATCAGCCAGGCATGTCACAGTGTCACAGACAGAGGCAACAGCAGTACCACAGACTCTCCACCAGGTGTCACTAAAGCACCGTGTTCTGTTAGCTTAGCCCTGCTTAATGTCCTCATCCATGTGCAGTCAGACATGCGGCATAGTAAAAAGCACAGAGGAAAAGATTGGTGTAATGTAAACACCAAGGTTTCTTAGTGAACTACATTGAACCATGCTAAGGGAGGTTCCACAACATTGAGATAGTAAAGTCCCCAGGGTGTGTCTCACAGTAATCCCCGGTTAGATATACCTACTTATTTCACCAAGAGCCTTGCTTTGCATAAACTAGGCCTGTAGTCCGGGTGGGTTTAAAGCAGCGTATTGCCCAACCAGTGGCTAGTGATTGAAGTCAGCTGGAGTTCAGTTTTAATAGATCACCTGTCAATCACTGTTCTTTTAAGGACTGCATTGTGATAACATGACAGGAGTTCTCTCTACATAGTTCGTTTCATGAGACAGGAGTTCTCTCTGTGTATCTATACATAGTTCGTTTCATGAGACAGGAGTTCTCTGTGTATCTATACATAGTTCGTTTCATGAGACAGGAGTTCTCTCTGTGTATCTATACATAGTTCGTTTCATGAGACAGGAGTTCTCTGTGTATCTATACATAGTTCGTTTCATGAGACAGGAGTTCTCTCTGTGTATCTATACATAGTTAGTTTCATGAGACAGGAGTTCTCTTTATCTATATACATAGTTATTGTGCATCAATAGAATATTTGTTTCTGGATCCTGTTGGAACGGGACTTACATGACAGGTCCAGCAGGCTGTTATTGTCTCATGTATCAGGTGGTATGAAGATCAGACCTGTATTGACGTTTTCTGTGTTTTTACAGGAGCTTAAAGAGAGTGGAGACCTTTCTTCTGTCCTGAGGGGTGAATGCTAGATTCCTGCAGCACTGTTACGGGAATAAACTATGGACTACTGCACTCTTCCTTCCCCTCTCTACCCTCTTCTCTTCCCCTCTACCCTCTTCTCTTCCCCTCTCCCCACTCTACCCTCTTCTCTTCCCCTCTCCCCACTCTACCCTCTTCTCTTCCTCTCTACCCTCTTCTCTACCCACTTCTCTACCCTCTTCTCTACCCACTTCTCTACCCTCTTCTCTTCCTCTCTACCCTCTTCTCTTCCCCTCTACCCTCTTCTCTTCTTCTCTACCCTCTTCTCTACCTTCTTCTCTACCCTCTTCTCTACCCTCTTCTCTACCCTCTTCTCTTCCCTCTTCTCTTCCCCTCTACCCTCTTCTCTTCCCCTCTACCCTCTTCTCTTCCTCTCTACCCTCTTCTCTTCCCTATTCTCTACCCTCTTCTCTTCCCCTCTACCCTCTTCTCTTCCCCTCTACCCTCTTCTCTTCCCCTCTACCCTCTTCTCTTCCCCTCTACCCTCTTCTCTTCCCCTCTACCCTCTTCTCTTCCCCTCTACCCTCTTCTCTTCCCCTCTCTACCCTCTTCTCTACCCTCTTCTCTTCCCCTCTACCCTCTTCTCTTCCCCCCTCTACCCTCTTCTCTTCCCCTCTACCATCTTAGAAATTCCTTAACCTCCCACTTAAAGCCAACAAGGTCACAGTGAATGCAGTCTGAGGCACAAGGGATGAAATAAGTCGTATTTTATCCGTCCATTGATTTCTGAACATAGCACAGGTGTCCAAATAAACCCGATTGATCAAAGTGCATTTTTCAACCACCAGCTGCACATATAATAAAGTCATCCATGATGCTACCTGACTGTTTTCCTTATTTGTCTTTAGAACCTTAGAACACAGCAGTCAGAGCAAAGAACTAGAACCTTAGAACACAGCAGTCAGAGCAAAGAACTAGAACCTTAGAGAACACAGCAGTCAGAGCAAAGAACTAGAACCTTAGAGAACACCGCAGTCAGAGCAAAGAACTAGAACCTTAGAACACAGCAGTCAGAGCAAAGAACTAGAACCTTAGAGAACACCGCAGTCAGAGCAAAGAAGTAGAACCTTAGAACACAGCAGTCAGAGCAAAGAACTAGAACCTTAAAGAACACCGCAGTCAGAGCAAAGAACTAGAACCTTAGAACACAGCAGTCAGAGCAAAGAACTAGAACCTTAGAACACAGCAGTCAGAGCAAAGAACTAGAACCTTAGAGAACACAGCAGTCAGAGCAAAGAACTAGAACCTTAGAACACAGCAGTCAGAGCAAAGAACTAGAACCTTAGAAGACAGCAGTCAGAGCAAAGAACTAGAACCTTAGAGAACACAGCAGTCAGAGCAACCTTTATTTATCAACCTTTATTTATTAATTCTTTCTTTATTCAACCTTTATTTAACCTTTATTTATTTAACCTTTCTTTATTTAACCTTTCTTTATTCAACCTTTATTTAACCTTTATTTATTTAACCTTTATTTATTTAACCTTTATTTATTTAACCTTTATTTAACCTTTCTTTATTCAACCTTTCTTTATTTAACCTTTATTTAACCTTTATTTATTTAACCTTTCTTTATTCAACCTTTATTTAACCTTTCTTTATTCAACCTTTATTTCAACCTTTATTTAACCTTTTATTCAACCTTTAGTGACTGCTGACAGAGAGATGCTGTTTGTTAGTGACTAATGATAGAGAGATGCTGTCTGTTAGTGACTGCTGACAGAGAGAGAGAGATGCTGCCTGTTAGTGACTGTTGATAGAGAGAGATGCTGTCTGTTAGTGACTGCTGACAGAGAGATGCTGTCTGTTAGTGACTGCTGACAGAGAGATGCTGCCTGTTAGTGACTGCTGACAGAGAGAGATGCTGCCTGTTAGTGACTGCTGACAGAGAGAGATGCTGCCTGTTAGTGACTGCTGACAGAGAGAGATGCTGCCTGTTAGTGACTGCTGACAGAGAGAGATGCTGCCTGTTAGTGACTGCTGACAGAGAGAGATGCTGCCTGTTAGTGACTGCTGACAGAGAGAGATGCTGCCTGTTAGTGACTGCTGACAGAGAGAGATGCTGTTAGATGTTAATAGGTGTTTATAATGTGGTTAGACGCTGATGGAAACACCAATGTGTAATTGCTTAGATCAACCACCAGGTGGAGCACTTATTTAGTCCGTCCAATAACCCAACACCATGTTGTGACTGGGCCTGATGCTATGTCAGGGGGAAATATTATGATGCAGATCTGTTCCACTATGTGTCCCATCTTTGTATGCGTTTTTCATTGTTTGTTTAAATTGTTTTTGGGAAGGAATCTTGTCCAAAATGGTGGAATTTCTACTGTTTTTAAATCCTAAATTGCAGTGCAGATCCATTATTAAATAATGGCAATTCATAAAGATGCCATAAGCTCAAATAGCTTCCTTGACATTAAGTAACATTTTGGGAGATCACAGATTTGTCAAGTCACTACAGTGTGTGTGTGTGTGTGTCTTCCTAGACAGGAAGTAACATTTGGGAGATCACAGACGTTTCGTGTCACTACAGTGTGTGTGTGTGTGTGGCTTCCTAGACAGGAAGTAACATTTTGGGAGATCACAGACGTTTCGTGTCACTACAGTGTGTGTGTGTGTGTGGCTTCCTAGACAGGAAGTAACATTTGGGAGATCAGCGACGTTTCGTCTCACTACAGTGTGTGTGTGTGTGTGTGTGTGTGTGTGTGTGTATATATATATATACAGTGGGGAGAACAAGTATTTGATACACTGCCGACTTTGCAGGTTTTCCTACTTACAAAGCATGTAGAGGTCTGTAATTTTTATCATAGGTACACTTCAACTGTGAGAGACGGAATCTAAAACAAAAATCCAGAAAATCATATTGTATAGTTTTTAAGTAATTAATTTGCATTTTATTGCATGACATAAAATGTCCATCCTTTAGGCTACTGTTGGATAAGTGCTCTCATTACCAGTTGTGATTCAGCTATTCAGTTTTATGCTCATTACATTGAGCCATTTTTCCATGCAGAATATGAGAGTCAAGACATTAGTGGTCTTTAGAATAGACTGTTCTCCTCCAGAGAAGCTCTGACACCCCGTCTGTCTGCAGCCGGTGCTTTACATCTGTCTGTTTCCTCAGAGCTGGCGATGATGCCGCAGGGTGTCAGTATATTCAGACTCCCTCAGAGCTGGCGATGATGCCGCAGGGTGTCAGTATATTCAGACTCCCTCAGAGCTGGCGATGATGCCGCGGGGTGTCAGTATATTCAGACTCCCTCAGAGCTGGCGATGATGCCGCAGGGTGTCAGTATATTCAGACTCCCTCAGAGCTGGCGATGATGCCGCGGGGTGTCAGTATATTCAGACTCCCTCAGAGCTGGCGATGATGCCGCAGGGTGTCAGTATATTCAGACTCCCTCAGAGCTGGCGATGATGCCGCAGGGTGTCAGTATATTCAGACTCCCTCAGAGCTGGCGATGATGCCGCAGGGTGTCAGTATATTCAGACTCCCTCAGAGCTGGCGATGATGCCGCAGGGTGTCAGTATATTCAGACTCCCTCAGAGCTGGCGATGATGCCGCAGGGTGTCAGTATATTCAGACTCCCTCAGAGCTGGCGATGATGCCGCAGGGTGTCAGTATATTCAGACTCCCTCAGAGCTGGCGATGATGCCGCGGGGTGTCAGTATATTCAGACTCCCTCAGAGCTGGCGATGATGCCGCAGGGTGTCAGTATATTCAGACTCCCTCAGAGCTGGCGATGATGCCGCGTGGTGTCAGTATATTCAGACTCCCTCAGAGCTGGCGATGATGCCGCAGGGTGTCAGTATATTCAGACTCCCTCAGAGCTGGCGATGATGCCGCAGGGTGTCAGTATATTCAGACTCCCTCAGAGCTGGCGATGATGCCGCAGGGTGTCAGTATATTCAGACTCCCTCAGAGCTGGCGATGATGCCGCGGGGTGTCAGTATATTCAGACTCCCTCCAGCGTTTTTATATCGGCCCACATCGTGAGATGAGCTCTGGAGGCCACCGTCCCTCTTTGACTTGAGGGAAATTGGTTTATTAAGATGAATTGCAAATGATTACTTGAACACATGTTTTATTGGACTATTTAGCAATATGAGCATGATACATTTCATGACACAGGCCTAGCCATAGAAATATCATTTATTAGATTTTTTAAAATTGGACATTTATTTTATTAGGGGGTCGTACTGAGACCAATGTGTCTTTTACAAATGAGCCCTGAATGACAGAAAATACACACATCAATATAAATACAAAATGCACAAAGAACATAAGAACCTCATCTTTCTGAATTCACCAAGAGTCACCAGAACGTCACATTCATCAGTAATACGGACCTCAATCAGCTTTCTGAATTCACCAAGAGTCACCAGAACATCACATTTATCAGTAATACGGACCTCAACCATCTTTCTGAATTCACCAAGAGTCACCAGAACATCACATTTATCAGTAATACGGACCTCAACCATCTTTCTGAATTCACCTAGAGACACCAGAACATCACATTTATCAGTAATACGGACCTCAACCATCTTTCTGAATTCACCTAGAGACACCAGAACATCACATTTCAGAACATTTTGAAGATAGTTCCACAAATAAGGTGCAAGAAAATTGAAATCTGATTTAACCAACTTTCTGGTAGAGAATGCAGGGATGACATCACAGAGGTCCAACCAACTTTCTGGTAGAGAATGCAGTGATGACATCACAGAGGGACAACCAACTTTCTGGTAGAGAATGCAGTGATGACATCACAGAGGGACAACCACTTTCTGGTAGAGAATGCAGGGATGACATCACAGAGGGCCAACCAACTTTCTGGTACATAATGCAGGGATGAAATCACAGAGGGCCAACCAACTTTCTGGTAGAGAATGCAGGGATGACATCACAGAGGGCCAACCAACTTTCTGATAGAGAATGCAGGGATGACATCACAGAGGGCCAACCAACTTTCTGATAGAGAATGCAGGGATGACATCACAGAGGGCCAACCAACTTTCTGGTAGAGAATGCCGGGATGACATCACAGAGGGCCAACCAACTTTCTGGTAGAGAATGCAGGGATGACATCACAGAGGGACAACCAACTTTCTGGTAGAGAATGCAGGGATGAGTACTAGAATTGTTACCCGTAATAAAGCGCAGTGCACTATGAGTTCAGAACCTCCACATCAGGCTTCTTCACCTGCGGGATCGTCTGAGACCAGCCACCCGGACAGCTGATGAAACTGACCAGTATTTATGTCTGAAATAACGCCTTTTTGTCTGAAAAAACTCATTCTGATTGGCCGTAGTCTAGGACCGATAGGAACGCCGACTGAATAATCTGCTTACTACTATTTAGCGAGAGGCAGGACCTATTTCTATAGAAGAAGCCCATTTTTATTCTCAGCTTCTTCACTAAGTTTTTCATCTATCCAGATGCCCAGATATTTGTAAGCAGGGACACCATCATTATGGACACCATCATTATGGACACCATCATTATGGACACCATCAGTATGGACACCATCAGTATGGACACCATCATTATGGACACCATCATTATGGACACCATCATTATGGACGCCATCATTATGGACCCCATCATTATGGACGCCATCATTATGGACGCCATCATTATGGACCCCATCATTATGGACACCATCATTATGGACACCATCATTATGGACACCATCATTATGGACGCCATCATTATGGACGCCATCAGTATGGACGCCATCATTATGGACGCCATCATTATGGACGCCATCATTATGGACGCCATCATTATGGACGCCATCATTATGGACACCATCATTATGGACACCATCATTATGGACACCATCATTATGGACACCATCATTATGGACACCATCATTATGGACCCCATCATTATGGACACCATCATTATGGACACCATCATTTTGGACACCATCCAAAGTACATATGCTGAAATCAGAGTTATTTTTATGCACTCTAGAGAACAACATATACTTAGTTTTACCTGCATTCAATACTAATTTCAGGTCTATACATTTTTTTCTGTAATACAATGAAGGCAGACTGTAGATCAGATAGAGCCTGGTCAACCGTGGGGGCGACAGTGGGGTCAACCGTGGGGTCAATCGTGGGGGCGACAGTGGGGGCGACAGTGGGGTCAACCGTGGGGGCGACAGTGGGGTCAACCGTGGGGGCGACAGTGGGGTCAACCGTGGGGGCGACAGTGGGGTCGACCGTGGGGGCGAAAGTGGGGTCAACCGTGGGTGCGAAAGTGGGGTCAACAGTGGGGGCGACACGGTTGACCCCACTGACGCCCCCACGGTTGACCCCACTGTCGCCCCCACGGTTGACCCCACTGTTGACCCCACTGTCGCCCCCACGGTCGCCCCCATGGTTGACCCCACTGTTGACCCCACTGTCGCCCCCACGGTGGGGTCAACCGTGGGGTCAACAGTGGGGTCAACCGTGGGGGCGACAGTGGGGTCAACCGTGGGGGCGTCAGTGGGGTCAACCGTGGGGGCGACAGTGGGGTCAACCGTGGGGGAGACAGTGGGGGCGACAGTGGAGTCAACCGTGGGGGCGACAGTATACACAACAGCATCATCGGCATACAAGTGCAGGTTACATTTTCTTTAAAGACAAGTCGATATTGTTAATGTAAACACTAAAATGTACAGGACCCAGAACTGACCCCTGCGGGATACCTTTTGTAATATCCAGGAAACCTGATTTCAATTCATCAGTAGATACACATTGAGTTCTATATGTCAAGTCATTTTTAAACCAGTTACATGCAGCCTGGTCTATGGCCCATTGAGAAAAGCCTCTGAATTAGCAGTGAGTGATCAACAGTGTTGAAAGCCATTGACAGGTCAATGTTGCCTTTTATCCATACAGTTAACCACATCATTTATAACTGGGGATGCAGCAGAGATAGTGCTATGACCTGGTCTAAAACCTGACTATAATACATTTCAAAGATAAGAAAGATCTTAGAGAATCTATGAAGAATTTTTATATTTTAGCGAGGCAAGAAAGAACTAGGGAGATTAGTTATTTAGGTCACAAGGTTCACCACCTCGGGCCGCCTTCCAAACCTCGGGGATAGCAGCAGATATAATCATCAGGTAAAAACCTTGGGGATAGCAGCAGATATAATCATCAGGTAAAAACCTTGGGGATAGCAGCAGATATAATCATCAGGTAAAAACCTTGGGGATAGCAGCAGATATAATCATCAGGTAGAAACATGGGTTAATGATTCAGCCATCGGGGGCAGAGAGCTGCAGCAAAAATGGATCAAGCATATCCTCCCCAGTGGATTGTTTTTTAAACATTAATCTTAATCAAGGCATGAGGCACATCACAGATATTAAATGGTTGAAAGGAAAACAAAGATTCACTAGAAGTTGACGGGTTAAACCGTTGAGTCAGCTTAGAGGCTGGCAGTGGAAAGACCAGTAGATTGACTGACCAGGGTCAATTAAACCACCGTTTCTCTCAAATAAAAAGCCTGCCACCATACAATTGTCATTAAAAACATCACTTATTGCATTCTTCTCAGTTATGGTGCCAGAGTCAGACAGAAGTTGCTCAGGAAGGGAGGAAGAGGAATTTATACGTTTCAGTGCATTTACTGTTTTCCAAACATTTAGAAGGATCAGCAGCAGAGTCAGAGAGCTTAAAAATTACAAATATCTTGATTTAGTTTCCTAATGAAGATAGTACATCTGATTCTCAATTGTCAGAAAGATCGCCAGTTCCATTACAGAGTCAGTTTTCCTTGCTTTGTCCCAGGCCTGATTTCTCATCTGACTGAGCTCAGATAGCTCCCGAAGAAAGCCAAGGGTTAGATCTATCTTTTAAAAGGGGCATGTTTATCTGCCAGAGGTATAAATATGGATTCTAGAGCCAAGTCAGGGTCAGGAATACAGGAGACTAAATTCCTAAAACTGATTTAGGAGGCTAAATCACAGTAGAACAGGTCATGTCAAAACCCTTTGAGGAGAAAACATTTTAAAAAGTTATCGTCTTAATTAAATGAGGATTAGTATTTTGCTGTTTCTAATCTCTAATGCACACTATGGGACAATGATCACTGAGATCATATGCAAGTACTCCACTAGACAAATATTTATGGGGGTTATTAGTAAGAATTGAATCAATCAATGAGGAGTGAAGAGTGTTTTTCACATTTAGCCGTGTGGGTTATGAGATCAATTGAGTCAGATTAAAATCAATCCATATACTCTTCAATTGATCTGAGGCCGGGGATAGCCAATCCAGATTTACATCTCCTAAAATGACCAACTCCGAGGAGCACCAATAGCATCGCATTAGGGGGGAGGGGAGGAGCTGTTTTGGTCTGTTTATGGAGCGGCAGTTAGCCTTGTGGTTAGAGCGTTGGGCCAGTAACCATAGAGGTTGTGAGATCGAATCCCCGAGCTGACAAGGTAAAAATCTGTAGTTCTGCCCCTGAACAAGGCAGTTAACCCACTGTTCCCCAGTAGGCCGTCATTGTATATAAGAATTTGTTCTTAACTGACTTGCCTATAATAAAATAAATATGTTTTGTGTATGTGTTGTCTGTCAAGGGTTGTTTTTACTTGTTTTGTACACTAGAGGGGGGTCACTATAATGTTGGGGTCATGGGTCACTGGTCACATATGTGTGTGTATATTGGTAGCACAGGTGACCAGGAAGGGTTAGTACAGGTGACCAGGAAGGGTTAACACAGGTGACCAGGAAGGGTTAGTACAGGTGACCAGGAAGGGTTAGTACAGGTGACCAGGAAGGGTTAGTACAGGTGACCAGGAAGGGTTAGTACAGGTGACCAGGAAGGGTTAGTACATGTGACCAGGAAGGGTTAGTACAGGTGACCAGGAAGGGTTAGTACAGGTGACCAGGAAGGGTTAGTACAGGTGACCAGGAAGGGTTAGTACAGGTGACCAGGAAGGGTTAGTACAGGTGACCAGGAAGGGTTAGTACAGGTGACCAGGAAGGGTTAGTACAGGTGACCAGGAAGGGTTAGTACAGGTGACCAGGAAGGGTTAGTACAGGTGACCAGGAAGGGTTAGTACAGGTGACCAGGAAGGGTTAGTACATGTGACCAGGAAGGGTTAGTACAGGTGACCAGGAAGGGTTAGTACAGGTGACCAGGAAGGGTTAGTACAGGTGACCAGGAAGGGTTAGTACAGGTGACCAGGAAGGTTTAGTACAGATGACCAGGAAGGGTTAGTACAGGTGACCAGGAAGGGTTAGTACAGGTGACCAGGAAGGTTTAGTACAGGTGACCAGGAAGGGTTAGTACAGGTGACCAGGAAGGTTTAGTACAGGTGACCAGGAAGGTTTAGTACAGGTGACCAGGAAGGTTTAGTACAGGTGACCAGGAAGGTTTAGTACAGGTGACCAGGAAGGGTTAGTACAGGTGACCAGGAAGGGTTAGTACAGGTGACCAGGAAGGGTTAGTACAGGTGACCAGGAAGGTTTAGTACAGGTGACCAGGAAGGGTTAGTACAGGTGACCAGGAAGGGTTAGTACAGGTGACCAGGAAGGGTTAGTACAGGTGACCAGGAAGGGTTAGTACAGGTGACCAGGAAGGGTTAGTACAGGTGACCAGGAAGGGTTAGTACAGGTGACCAGGAAGGTTTAGTACAGGTGACCAGGAAGGGTTAGTACAGGTGACCAGGAAGGGTTAGTACAGGTGACCAGGAAGGGTTAGTACAGGTGACCAGGAAGGGTTAGTACAGGTGACCAGGAAGGGTTAGTACAGGTGACCAGGAAGGGTTAGTACAGGTGACCAGGAAGGTTTAGTACAGGTGACCAGGAAGGGTTAGTACAGGTGACCAGGAAGGGTTAGTACAGGTGACCAGGAAGGGTTAGTACAGGTGACCAGGAAGGGTTAGTACAGGTGACCAGGAAGGGTTAGTACAGGTGACCAGGAAGGGTTAGTACAGGTGACCAGGAAGGGTTAGTACAGGTGACCAGGAAGGGTTAGTACAGGTGACCAGGAAGGGTTAGTACAGGTGACCAGGAAGGGTTAGTACAGGTGACCAGGGAGGGTTAGTACAGGTGACCAGGAAGGGTTAGTACAGGTGACCAGGAAGGGTTAGTACAGGTGACCAGGAAGGGTTAGTACAGGTGACCAGGGAGGGTTAGCACAGGTGACCAGGAAGGGTTAGCACAGGTGACCAGGAAGGGTTAGTACAGGTGACCAGGAAGGGTTAGTACAGGTGACCAGGAAGGGTTAGTACAGGTGACCAGGAAGGGTTAGTACAGGTGACCAGGGAGGGTTAGTACAGGTGACCAGGAAGGGTTAGTACAGGTGACCAGGAAGGGTTAGTACAGGTGACCAGGAAGGGTTAGTACAGGTGACCAGGGAGGGTTAGCACAGGTGACCAGGAAGGGTTAGCACAGGTGACCAGGAAGGGTTAGCACAGGTGACCAGGAAGGGTTAGTACAGGTGACCAGGAAGGGTTAGTACAGGTGACCAGGAAGGGTTAGTACAGGTGACCAGGAAGGGTTAGTACAGGTGACCAGGAAGGGTTAGTACAGGTGACCAGGAAGGGTTAGTACAGGTGACCAGGAAGGGTTAGTACAGGTGACCAGGGAGGGTTAGTACAGGTGACCAGGAAGGGTTAGTACAGGTGACCAGGGAGGGTTAGCACAGGTGACCAGGAAGGGTTAGTACAGGTGACCAGGAAGGGTTAGTACAGGTGACCAGGAAGGGTTAGTACAGGTGACCAGGAAGGGTTAGTACAGGTGACCAGGAAGGGTTAGTACAGGTGACCAGGGAGGGTTAGTACAGGTGACCAGGAAGGGTTAGTACAAGTGACCAGGAAGGGTTAGTACAGGTGACCAGGAAGGGTTAGTAAAGGTGACCAGGAAGGGTTAGTACAGGTGACCAGGAAGGGTTAGTACAGGTGACCAGGAAGGGTTAGTACAGGTGACCAGGAAGGGTTAGTACAGGTGACCAGGAAGGGTTAGTACAGGTGACCAGGAAGGGTTAGTACAGGTGACCAGGAAGGGTTAGTACAGGTGACCAGGAAGGGTTAGTACAGGTGACCAGGAAGGGTTAGTACAGGTGACCAGGAAGGGTTAGTACATGTGACCAGGAAGGGTTAGTACAGGTGACCAGGAAGGGTTAGTACAGGTGACCAGTAAGGGTTAGTACAGGTGACCAGGAAGGGTTAGTACAGGTGACCAGGAAGGGTTAGTACAGGTGACCAGGAAGGGTTAGTACAGGTGACCAGGAAGGGTTAGTACAGGTGACCAGGAAGGGTTAGTACAGGTGACCAGGAAGGGTTAGTACAGGTGACCAGGAAGGGTTAGTACAGGTGACCAGGGAGGGTTAGTACAGGTGACCAGGAAGGGTTAGTACAGGTGACCAGGAAGAGTTAGTAAAGGTGACCAGGAAGGGTTAGTACAGGTGACCAGGAAGGGTTAGTACAGGTGACCAGGAAGGGTTAGTACAGGTGACCAGGAAGGGTTAGTACAGGTGACCAGGAAGGGTTAGTACAGGTGACCAGGAAGGGTTAGTACAGGTGACCAGGAAGGGTTAGTACAGGTGACCAGGAAGGGTTAGTACAGGTGACCAGGAAGGGTTAGTAAAGGTGACCAGGAAGGGTTAGTAAAGGTGACCAGGAAGGGTTAGTACAGGTGACCAGGAAGGGTTAGTACAGGTGACCAGGAAGGGTTAGTACAGGTGACCAGGAAGGGTTAGTACAGGTGACCAGGAAGGGTTAGTACAGGTGACCAGGAAGGGTTAGTACATGTGACCAGGAAGGGTTAGTACAGGTGACCAGGAAGGGTTAGTACAGGTGACCAGTAAGGGTTAGTACAGGTGACCAGTAAGGGTTAGTACAGGTGACCAGGAAGGGTTAGTACAGGTGACCAGGAAGGGTTAGTACAGGTGACCAGGAAGGGTTAGTACAGGTGACCAGGAAGGGTTAGTACAGGTGACCAGGAAGGGTTAGTACAGGTGACCAGGAAGGGTTAGTACAGGTGACCAGGAAGGGTTAGTACAGGTGACCAGGAAGGGTTATTACAGGTGACCAGGAAGGGTTAACACAGGTGACCAGGAAGGGTTAGTACAGGTGACCAGGAAGGGTTAGTACAGGTGACCAGGAAGGGTTAGTACAGGTGACCAGGAAGGGTTAGTACAGGTGACCAGGAAGGGTTAGCACAGGTGACCAGGAAGGGTTAGTACAGGTGACCAGGAAGGGTTAGTACAGGTGACCAGGAAGGGTTAGTACAGGTGACCAGGAAGGGTTAGTACAGGTGACCAGGAAGGGTTAGTACAGGTGACCAGGAAGGGTTAGTACAGGTGACCAGGAAGGGTTAGTACAGGTGACCAGGGAGGGTTAGTACAGGTGACCAGGAAGGGTTAGTACAGGTGACCAGGAAGGGTTAGTACAGGTGACCAGGAAGGGTTAGTACAGGTGACCAGGAAGGGTTAGTACAGGTGACCAGGAAGGGTTAGTACAGGTGACCAGGAAGGGTTAGTACAGGTGACCAGGAAGGGTTAGTACAGGTGACCAGGAAGGGTTAGTACAGGTGACCAGGAAGGGTTAGTACAGGTGACCAGGAAGGGTTAGTACAGGTGACCAGGAAGGGTTAGTACAGGTGACCAGGAAGGGTTAGTACAGGTGACCAGGAAGGGTTAACACAGGTGACCAGGAAGCGTTAGTACAGGTGACCAGGAAGGGTTAGTACAGGTGACCAGGAAGGGTTAGTACAGGTGACCAGGAAGGGTTAGTACAGGTGACCAGGAAGGGTTAGTACAGGTGACCAGGAAGGGTTAGTACAGGTGACCAGGAAGGGTTAGTACAGGTGACCAGGAAGGGTTAGTACAGGTGACCAGGAAGGGTTAGTACAGGTGACCAGGAAGGGTTAGTACAGGTGACCAGGAAGGGTTAGTACAGGTGACCAGGAAGGGTTAGTACAGGTGACCAGGAAGGGTTAGTACAGGTGACCAGGAAGGGTTAGTACAGGTGACCAGGAAGGGTTAGTACAGGTGACCAGGAAGGGTTAGTACAGGTGACCAGGAAGGGTTAGTACAGGTGACCAGGAAGGGTTAGTACAGGTGACCAGGAAGGGTTAGTACAGGTGACCAGGAAGGGTTAGTACAGGTGACCAGGAAGGGTTAGTACAGGTGACCAGGAAGGGTTAGTACAGGTGACCAGGAAGGGTTAGTACAGGTGACCAGGAAGGGTTAGTACAGGTGACCAGGAAGGGTTAGTACAGGTGACCAGGAAGGGTTAGTACAGGTGACCAGGGAGGGTTAGTACAGGTGACCAGGAAGGGTTAGTACAGGTGACCAGGAAGGGTTAGTACAGGTGACCAGGAAGGGTTAGTACAGGTGACCAGGAAGGGTTAGTACAGGTGACCAGGGAGGGTTAGTACAGGTGACCAGGAAGGGTTAGTACAGGTGACCAGGAAGGGTTAGTACAGGTGACCAGGAAGGGTTAGTACAGGTGACCAGGAAGGGTTAGTACAGGTGACCAGGAAGGGTTAGTACAGGTGACCAGGAAGGGTTAGTACAGGTGACCAGGAAGGGTTAGTACAGGTGACCAGGAAGGGTTAGTACAGGTGACCAGGAAGGGTTAGTACAGGTGACCAGGAAGGGTTAGTACAGGTGACCAGGAAGGGTTAGTACAGGTGACCAGGAAGGGTTAGTACAGGTGACCAGGAAGGGTTAGTACAGGTGACCAGGAAGGGTTAGTACAGGTGACCAGGAAGGGTTAGTACAGGTGACCAGGAAGGGTTATTACAGGTGACCAGGAAGGGTTAGTACAGGTGACCAGGAAGGGTTAGTACAGGTGACCAGGAAGGGTTAGTACAGGTGACCAGGAAGGGTTAGTACAGGTGACCAGGAAGGGTTAGTACAGGTGACCAGGAAGGGTTAGTAAATGTGACCAGGAAGGGTTAGTACAGGTGACCAGGGAGGGTTAGTACAGGTGACCAGGAAGGGTTAGTACAGGTGACCAGGAAGGGTTAGTACAGGTGACCAGGAAGGGTTAGTACAGGTGACCAGGAAGGGTTAGTACAGGTGACCAGGAAGGGTTAGTACAGGTGACCAGGAAGGGTTAGCACAGGTGACCAGGAAGGGTTAGTACAGGTGACCAGGAAGGGTTAGTACAGGTGACCAGGAAGGGTTAGTACAGGTGACCAGGAAGGGTTAGTACAGGTGACCAGGAAGGGTTAGTACAGGTGACCAGGAAGGGTTAGTACAGGTGACCAGGAAGGGTTAGTACAGGTGACCAGGAAGGGTTAGTACAGGTGACCAGGAAGGGTTAGTACAGGTGACCAGGAAGGGTTAGTACAGGTGACCAGGAAGGGTTAGTACAGGTGACCAGGGAGGGTTAGTACAGGTGACCAGGAAGGGTTAGTACAGGTGACCAGGAAGGGTTAGTACAGGTGACCAGGAAGGGTTAGTACAGGTGACCAGGAAGGGTTAGTACAGGTGACCAGGAAGGGTTAACACAGGTGACCAGGAAGGGTTAGTACAGGTGACCAGGAAGGGTTAGTACAGGTGACCAGGAAGGGTTAGTACAGGTGACCAGGAAGGGTTAGTACAGGTGACCAGGGAGGGTTAGTACAGGTGACCAGGAAGGGTTAGTACAGGTGACCAGGGAGGGTTAGTACAGGTGACCAGGGAGGGTTAGTACAGGTGACCAGGGAGGGTTAGTACAGGTGACCAGGAAGGGTTAGTACAGGTGACCAGGAAGGGTTAGTACAGGTGACCAGGGAGGGTTAGTACAGGTGACCAGGAAGGGTTAGTACAGGTGACCAGGAAGGGTTAGTACAGGTGACCAGGAAGGGTTAGTACAGGTGACCAGGAAGGGTTAGTACAGGTGACCAGGAAGGGTTAGTACAGGTGACCAGGAAGGGTTAGCACAGGTGACCAGGAAGGGTTAGCACAGGTGACCAGGAAGGGTTAGTACAGGTGACCAGGAAGGGTTAGCACAGGTGACCAGGAAGGGTTAGCACAGGTGACCAGGAAGGGTTAGTACAGGTGACCAGGAAGGGTTAGTACAGGTGACCAGGAAGGGTTAGTACAGGTGACCAGGAAGGGTTAGTACAGGTGACCAGGAAGGGTTAGTACAGGTGACCAGGAAGGGTTAGTACAGGTGACCAGGAAGGGTTAGTACAGGTGACCAGGAAGGGTTAGTACAGGTGACCAGGAAGGGTTAGCACAGGTGACCAGGAAGGGTTAGCACAGGTGACCAGGAAGGGTTATTACAGGTGACCAGGAAGGGTTAGTACAGGTGACCAGGAAGGGTTAGTACAGGTGACCAGGAAGGGTTAGTACAGGTGACCAGGAAGGGTTAGTACAGGTGACCAGGAAGGGTTAGTACAGGTGACCAGGAAGGGTTAGTACAGGTGACCAGGAAGGGTTAGTACAGGTGACCAGGAAGGGTTAGTACAGGTGACCAGGAAGGGTTAGTACAGGTGACCAGGAAGGGTTAGTACAGGTGACCAGGAAGGGTTAGTACAGGTGACCAGGAAGGGTTAGTACAGGTGACCAGGAAGGGTTAGTACAGGTGACCAGGAAGGGTTAGTACAGGTGACCAGGAAGGGTTAGTACAGGTAACCAGGAAGGGTTAGTACAGGTGACCAGGAAGGGTTAGTACAGGTGACCAGGAAGGGTTAGTACAGGTGACCAGGAAGGGTTAGTACAGGTGACCAGGAAGGGTTAGTACAGGTGACCAGGAAGGGTTAGTACAGGTGACCAGGAAGGGTTAGTACAGGTGACCAGGAAGGGTTAGTACAGGTAACCAGGAAGGGTTAGTACAGGTGACCAGGAAGGGTTAGTACAGGTGACCAGGAAGGGTTAGTACAGGTGACCAGGAAGGGTTAGTACAGGTGACCAGGAAGGGTTAGTACAGGTGACCAGGAAGGGTTAGTACAGGTGACCAGGAAGGGTTAGTACAGGTGACCAGGAAGGGTTAGTACAGGTGACCAGGAAGGGTTAGTACAGGTGACCAG
>NC_074665.1:94412118-94444618 GCF_029448725.1 Salvelinus fontinalis | reverse complement strand
AGAAACTAAGAGAGGGACAGAGAGA
Source organism: Salvelinus fontinalis (assembly GCF_029448725.1). NCBI lineage: Eukaryota > Metazoa > Chordata > Actinopteri > Salmoniformes > Salmonidae > Salvelinus > Salvelinus fontinalis. Next base: position 94,444,593 of record NC_074665.1, on the reverse strand, counting down.
GAAACTAAGAGAGATACTACAGAGACAGAGAGAGAAACTAAGAGAAACTAAGAGAGATACTACAGAGACAGAGAGAGAAACTAAGAGAGAGACTAGAGAGACAGAGAGAGAAACTAAGAGAGAGACAGAGAGAGAATCTGAGAGAGACTAGAGAGACAGAGAGAGAAATAAAGAGAAACTAAGAGAGAGACTAGAAAGACAGAGAGAGAAACAAAGAGAAACTAAGAGAGAGACTAGAGACAGAGAGAGAAACTTAGAGAGAGACTAGAGAGACTAGAGAGAGAAACTAAGAGAAACTGAGAGACTAGAGAGACAGAGAGATGACTTGGGATCCTTTCATTTCTCTCCTCTCCTGGGATCTCTCCATTCTTGTTCATTCATCACACCCTACTGATTGAGCTTCATCCAGTCAACAGGGATCGAGTCCCAAATGGCTAACTATTCCTTATATAATGCAGTGCACTACTTTTGACCAGGGCCTAAAGTAGTGCACTACACAGGGAGTAGGTATATTTATTTTGACTTTAGTTTATTTAGTAAATGTTTGTATTAACTCTATTTCTTGAACTGCATTGTTGGTTATGAGGTTGTAAGTAAGCATTTCACGGTAAGGTCTATTACACCTGTTGTATTCAGCGCTTGTGACAAATACAATTTGATTTGATTAGATTTGAATAGGGTTCCATTTGGAATGGAGACAGGAACACTTCAAACACCAGGTGGCGCCAAAGACCAGGCGACCAGAGATGGTAAAGGATTCTTCTGTTGGTACTTGTATGTACAGGAAGGGGCCGACTTGATCTGTCAGATGGATGGTAACGGTTAACTGATATGAAGGTTGGTTTTTTTGTAGCTTGGATTGTATGAGTGTTTTTAGAATGAGCCAAGAGAACATACACGTGATTGACAGTTAAAAGCTTATGTATCTCTCGACTACCAGCACGAAAGGTTCAAGGATACAGCCTACAATGTTTACCCAAGACGTATGAGACTCAGTTTTAACCGCTACACAGTTAGAATGTGTAGCCGTTTCACTTGACGTGAGTGGATATATGCCGGCGTTTCACTATTTCAAGATGTACTGTACTTCTCAGAGAAGAATCCAACAACTTGGGGAAAGGTCTATGGCATGTTGCATATACTGTTAACACCTACTGTAAGTTATTTACCCACTGGACACAAACTGGGTGAATCAACAGTGTTTCAGCGTAATTTGTCAACGTATTGTGACGTGACGAATCTATGTGGAAAATACATTGGATTTGAAAAAAAAGTCCTCAATGTAAACTGTTGTTTTGAGGGTGAAATTTCACCACAGGAATTTGTAATCATGGTAACCACACTTCAACATAGACAAACTTTGAATACAATATCTATATATCTATATATCAATAAGGTCTTTAACCAAGCCCAGCCCTGTTTATCTTTGGTCTCCCATCCAGGGTCTGTAACCAAGCCCAGCCCTGTTTATCTTTGGTCTCCCATCCAGGGTCTGTAACCAAGCCCAGCCCTGTTTATCTTTGGTCTCCCATCCAGGGTCTGTAACCAAGCCCAGCCCTGTTTATCTTTGGTCTCCCATCCAGGGTCTGTAACCAAGCCCAGCCCTGTTTATCTTTGGTCTCCCATCCAGGGTCTGTAACCAAACCCAGCCCTGTTTATCTTTGGTCTCCCATCCAGGGTCTGTAACCAAACCCAGCCCTGTTTATCTTTGGTCTCCCATCCAGGGTCTGTAACCAAACCCAGCCCTGTTTATCTTTGGTCTCCCATCCAGGGTCTGTAACCAAGCCCAGCCCTGCTTATCTTTGGTCTCCCATCCAGGGTCTTTAACCAAACCCAGCCCTGCTTATCTTTGGTCTCCCATCCAGGGTCTGTAACCAAACCCAGCCCTGTTTATCTTTGGTCTCCCATCCAGGGTCTGTAACCAAACCCAGCCCTGTTTATCTTTGGTCTCCCATCCAGGGTCTGTAACCAAACCCAGCCCTGCTTATCTTTGGTCTCCCATCCAGGGTCTGTAACCAAGCCCAGCCCTGTTATCTTTGATCTCTCATCCAGGATCTGTAACCAAACCCAGCCCTGCTTATTTTTGGTCTCCCATCCAGGGTCTTAACCAAGCCCAGCTCTGCTTATCTTTGGTCTCCCATCCAGGGTCTTAACCAAACTCAGCTCTGCTTATCTTTGGTCTCCCATCCAGGGTCTTAACCAAACTCAGCTCTGCTTATCTTTGGTATCCCATCCAGGGTCTTAACCAAACCCAGCTCTGCTTATCTTTGGTCTCCCATCCAGGGTCTGTAACCAAACCCAGCTCTGCTTATCTTTGGTCTCCCATCCAGGGTCTGTAACCAAACTCAGCTCTGCTTATCTTTGGTATCCCATCCAGGATCTTAACCAAACCCAGCTCTGCTTATCTTTGGTCTCCCATCCAGGGTCTGTAACCAAACCCAGCCCTGCTTATTTTTGGTCTCCCATCCAGGGTCTGTAACCAAACTCAGCTCTGCTTAGCTTTGGTATCCCATCCAGGGTCTTAACCAAACCCAGCTCTGCTTATCTTTGGTCTCCCATCTAGGGTCTGTAACCAAACCCAGCCCTGCTTATCTTTGATATTAAAATGTGACCAGACTTTCACTCCTATCGTCAGGTATACTATTTAGGCCTATATAGCATTTGCAATGTCGTCAATATACAGTATATTGTTTCAATTCAACCCAGGCCTTGTTACTGCTATAGCCCATAGAAACACATTGAATGACACATTCATAAATGGCAAAACAGCCAGTCAAGAAATGTATCATAAGAAACACGGTTTAGACTTAAGAAAACAGGAAGTAATTTTTTGTTTTACCCATGTTTGTTCACGTTATTTTTGGCACATTTGACCCCCTATGCAATTTTTACATCCTGGGACTGGGTTACCTTCAGATGACTAAACGGAAGCTGGTTCGCATTGTAGAGCAGAACAGCCGACACCTTGTGTTCCTGAGAGTCTCCCTTTAGATATTGGTGACATATTAGTTTCGTAGCTCCAACGGTTCAGGTCTGGACAGTCGGTTTTGCGAGAAGACGTCTTGGAAATGAGGACGTCCGTGACAGAGAGTTCAGATGACTGCCATAAAGCCTGTGGATGTCGTGGAGCCAAACAGAGTCTCCCCTTTTGATGTTGGTGACATATTAGTTTGTAACTCAACCTGATCGGGTTTGAAGATTTCGTGATAATGTTCTTGTCCGGATCTTCTCGTGTAGAAAAAGGCTGCTTCCACAAGCCTCATGTCATGGAATTAGGCACAAACTATCAGCAGAAATAGGGGCTTGAGCTGCAGACACCACAAGACCAGAGCAGCCCAACCCTCTTCCTGGAGATCTACCGTCCTGTGGGTTTTCAGCCCAACCCTCTTCCTGGAGATCTACAGCCCTGTGGGTTCTCAGTCCAACCCTCTTCCTGGAGATCTACCGTCCTGTGGGTTTTCAGTCCAAACCTCTTCCTGGAGATCTACAGCCCTGTGGGTTCTCAGTCCAACCCTCTTCCTGGAGATCTACCGTCCTGTGGGTTTTCAGTCCAACCCTCTTCCTGGAGACATACCGTCCTGTGGGTTTTCAATCTAACCCTCTTCCTGGAGATCTACCGTCCTGTGGATTTTCAGTCCAACCCTCTTCCTGAAGATCTACCGTCCTGTGGTTTTTCAATCTGACCCTTTTCCTGGAGATCTACCGTCCTGTGGGTTTTCAGCCCAACCCTCTTCCTGGAGATCTACCGTTCTGTTTTGTTCTCAGTCCAACCCTCTTCCTGGAGATCTACCGTCCTGTGGGTTTTCAGTCCAGCCCTCTTCCTGGAGATCTACCGTCCTGTGGGTTTTCAGTCCAACCCTCTTCCTGGAGATCCACCGTCCTGTAGGTTTTCAGCCCAACCCTCTTCCTGGAGATCTACCGTCCTGTGGGTTTTCAGTCTAACCCTCTTCCTGGAGATCTACTGTCCTGTAGGTTTACACTCCAAACCTCTTCCTGGAGATCTACTGTCCTGTGGGTTTTCAGCCCAACCCTCTTCCTGGAGATCTACTGTCCTGTGGGTTTTCAGTCCAACCCTCTTCCTGGAGACATACTGTTCTGTGGGTTTTCAGTCCAACTCTCTTCCTGGAGATCTACCGTCCTGTGGGTTTTCAGTCTAACCCTCTTCCTGGAGATCTACTGTCCTGTAGGTTATCAGTCTAACCCTCTTCCTGGAGATCTACCGTCCTGTAGGTTTTCAGTCTAACCCTCTTCCTGGAGATCTACTGTCCTGTAGGTTTACACTCCAAACCTCTTCCTGGAGATCTACTGTCCTGTGGGTTTTCAGCCCAACCCTCTTCCTGGAGATCTACTGTCCTGTGGGTTTTCAGTCCAACCCTCTTCCTGGAGATCTACTGTCCTGTGGGTTTTCAGTCCAACCCTCTTCCTGGAGACGTACTGTTCTGTGGGTTTTCAGTCCAACTCTCTTCCTGGAGATCTACCGTCCTGTGGGTTTTCAGTTCAACCCTCTTCCTGGAGATCTACTGTCCTGTAGGTTTTCTATCATCTTTCCCCTTCACTATCACATATTAGGAGCACAGTCTTCTGAAAGTGTATGTATGGCTGCGTCCCAAACGACATCTTATTCCCACAGAGGAACCCGATTACATATCTAGTACACTACTTTTGACCAGAGCCCTATGGGGAATTTTATTTTTATTTTTATTTTACCTTTATTTAACTAGGCAAGTCAGTTAAGAACAAATTCTTATTTTCAATGACGGCCTAGGAACAGTGGGTTAACTGCCTGTTCAGGGGCAGAACGACAGATTTGTACCTTGTCAGCTCGGGGATTTGAACTTGCAACCTTTCGGTTACTAGTCCAACGCTCTAACCACTAGGCTACCCTGCCGCCCCTAGGGTGCCTATGGAGAATAGGTTACCATTTGGAACTCACACTATGTATGTAAATGTGTCTTTGAGCTATTTGACGAAGCATATTAATAGCAGGCGCTTCCTGTGACATAAAAATACCACGATGGCGTACAACTAGTGTGTAATGTCAACCCGCTGTGACGGATTACCTATTTACCATTTTAGCAAGAAAATACATAGGCATTAAACAATATATACAGGAACCACGCTCCGCCAGCTCAAAGCAACAGCTCTTCTAAATTAGGTTTGGAGTGAAAACCTACAGGACAGTAGACCTCCAGGAAGAGGTTTGGACTGAAAACCCACAGGACGGTAGATCTCCAGGAAGAGGGTTGGACTGAAAACCTACAGGACAGTAGATCTCCAAAAAGAGGGTTAGATTGAAAACCCACAGGACGGTAGATCTCCAGGAAGAGGGTTGGACTGAAAACCTACAGGACAGTAGACCTCCAGGAAGAGGGTTGGACTGATAACCCACAGGACGGTAGATCTCCAGGAAGAGGGTTGGACTGATAACCCACAGGACGGTAGATCTCCAGGAAGAGGTTTGGACTGAAAACCTACAGGACAGTAGACCTCCAGGAAGAGGTTTGGACTGAAAACCTACAGGACAGTAGATCTCCAGGAAGAGGTTTGGAGTGTAAACCTACAGGACAGTAGACCTCCAGGAAGAGGTTTGGACTGAAAACCCACAGGACGGTAGATCTCCAGGAAGAGGGTTGGACTGAAAACCTACAGGACGGTAGATCTCCAGGAAGAAGGTTAGATTGAAAACCCACAGGACGGTAGATCTCCAGGAAGAGGGTTGGACTGAAAACCTACAGGACAGTAGACCTCCAGGAAGAGGGTTGGACTGAAAACCTACAGGACAGTAGATCTCCAGGAAGAGGTTTGGAGTGTAAACCTACAGGACAGTAGACCTCCAGGAAGAGGTTTGGAGTGAAAACCTACAGGACGGTAGACCTCCAGGAAGAGGTTTGGAGTGAAAACCTACAGGACAGTAGACCTCCAGGAAGAGGTTTGGAGTGAAAACCTACAGGACAGTAGACCTCCAGGAAGAGGTTTGGAGTGAAAACCTACAGGACAGTAGACCTCCAGGAAGAGGTTTGGAGTGAAAACCTACAGGACAGTAGAGCTCCAGGAAGAGGTTTGGAGTGAAAACCTACAGGACAGTAGACCTCCAGGAAGAGGTTTGGAGTGAAAACCTACAGGACAGTAGAGCTCCAGGAAGAGGTTTGGAGTGAAAACCTCCAGGACAGTAGACCTCCAGGAAGAGGTTTGGAGTGAAAACCTACAGGACGGTAGACCTCCAGGAAGAGGTTTGGAGTGAAAACCTACAGGACAGTAGAGCTCCAGGAAGAGGTTTGGAGTGAAAACCTACAGGACGGTAGACCTCCAGGAAGAGGTTTGGAGTGAAAACCTCCAGGACAGTAGACCTCCAGGAAGAGGTTTGGAGTGAAAACCTACAGGACGGTAGACCTCCAGGAAGAGATTTGGACAGCCCTGCTCCAGCACAAACACATGGGAAGCTATTCAATATTCAAAATGAAGTCACCGTGTGACTCTAGGGGGTTTTAATTAATAAGTTATCCTTACTCATTGTGTATTTATTTATTCCTGTTATTATATCCCGTAAGTAAGCATTTCACAGTTAGTCTACACCTGTTGATTACACAGCATGTGACAAATACAATTTGATTTGAATCTGTCGTATAAATAAACAAAATATCTAAAATAGTTTTTTTTATTGGAATTTGGTTGTGCTTTTAGATGGTTGAAAGAACTGTGATAAAACATTGGAAATTCAACTATCTTTTGTCTGTCTTTTTATGTAGCGGAATTTAGGTTGTAATCTCATTGATCAGCGTCTGAACCAAATACTACCCAGTTATCCACGTTGAAATGATGTGGTGCTCCCAGTGGGTAGAGGTTAGCCTTTCTATGTTGTTGTACTCTTCAGCAGAGTTGGGGTCAATTCAGGAAGTACACTGAAATTCCAAATTCTCTTAAATGCTTTTCAATGAGGAAAATGTTGAATTGTAATTGGAATTTGGTTAACATTCTGAAATGACTGGAATTGAAAAGGAACTGACCCCAGCCCTGCTCCTCAGTCAAAATCAACCTCAAGGCCTACCAAGTAACATGGACTTACAAATTATGTTGCAAGGTTAAAGACAAAGGAATGTACGTTCTTCATCAGTACAGTGACCTTGTTCTCTATAATGCATAAAAGTTAGAAAAGCAAAAAAAATAAGTGCCTCCACTTTGCACGTTGTCAGATAAGATCCTTTGAAATTTTTCAATGTTATTTTTCTTGATCAAATAGTCGGTTTTCACTAGTATTGTGCTTGGTGCCTTCCAGCATATTTCTGATGTTGTGGTCTATCATCTTTCCCCTTCACTGTCACATATTGGGAGCACAGTCTTCTGAAAGTGTATGTGTGGCTGCGTCCCAAACAACATTCTATTCCCACAGAGGAACCCGATTACATATCTAGTACACTACTTTTGACCAGAGCCCTATGGGGAATAGGGTGCCTATGGAGAATAGGTTACCATTTGGAACTCACACTATGTATGTAAATGTGTCTTTGAGCTATTTGACGAAGCATATTAATAGCAGGCGCTTCCTGTGACATAAAAATACCACGATGGCGTACAACCAGTGTGTAATGTCAACCCGCTGTGACGGATTACCTATTTACCATTTTAGCAAGAAAATACATAGGCATTAAACAATATATACAGGAACCACGCTCCGCCAGCTCAAAGCAACCAACCACAAGAGCAGCCAGAGATGATGGGCCAAACAAAGGATCTAGTTCTCTGAAACGCAGCCCGTGTGAAAAATATAATGTATTATTATTTTGACAGTTAATGCAGCTAGTAAACTCTGTGATGTTTTATTCAATTGACTCTCAAGCTGTGTAAACTAATGATTACCCATTATAATGATTATTGTTATCATGGGTGACTTCAATGGATTTCTAGCAGAGGGGTTCCATATGTGTAAATGATGTCAGCTAGGATCTACAGTATTGTTTGTGTACCATATAGAATATAGAATATATACAGTTTACAAGGGACACCAGCCCGTTCACGAAATCTGATCGGCTCCATGAGTCACATGACCGTTGCTACGTATATGAAGCAGGCAGACAGGTATCGAGGCATTCAGTTACTGTTTGATTGAATGGGAAAAACAAGTGACCTACAGGGCATTCAGAAAGTATTCAGACCACTTGACTTTTTCCACATTTTGTTTACGTTACAGCCTTATTCTAAAATGTATTAAATTGATTAAATTGTTTTCCCTCATCAATCTACGCACAATTCCCCATAATGACAAAGCAAAAATAGTTTACAAAAATGTTTAATAAACTGAAATATCACATTTACATAAGTATTCAAACCCTTTACTCAGTACTTTGTTGAAGCACTTTTGGCAGCGATTACAGCCTTGAGTCTTCTTGGGTATGACGCTACAAGCTTGGCACATCTGTATTTGGGGAGTTTCTCCCATTCTTCTCCACAGATCCTCTCAAGCTCTGTCAGGTTGGATAGGGAGCATCGCTGCACAGCTATTTCCGTGTGTCTCCAGAGGCTAGATCGGGTTCAGGTCCGGGCTCTGACTGGGCCACTCAAGGACATTCAGAGACTTATCGCATTGTCTTGGCTGTGTGCTTAGGGTCGTTATCCTGTTGGAAGATTAACCTTCGTCCCAGTCTGAGGTCCTGAGTGCTCTGGAGCAGGATTTCATCAAGGATCTCTCTGTACTTTTCTCCGTTCATCTTTTCCTTGATCCTGACTAGTCTCCCAGTCCCTGCCTCTGAAAAACCTCCCAACAGCATGATGCTGCCACCACTGTGCTTCACCGTAGGGATGGTGCCAGGTTTCCTCCAGACGTGACGCCTGGCATTCAGGCCAAATAGTTCAATCTTGGTTTCATCAGACCAGAGAATCTTGTTTCTCCATGGTCTGAGAGTCCTTTTGGCAAACTCCAAGCAGGCTGTCGTGTGCCTTTTACTGAGGAGTGGCTTCCATCTGGCCACTCTACCATAAAGGCGTGATTGGTGGAGGGCACCACCGATGGTTGTCCTTCTGAAAGGTTCTCCCATCTCAACAGTGGAACTCTAGAGCTCTGTCTGAGTCACCATTGGGTTCTTGGTCACCTCCCTGAACAAAACCCTTCTCCCCCGATTGCTCAATTTGTCAGGCCGGCCAGCTCTAGGAGAGTCTTGGTGGTTCCAAAAATCTTTCATTTAAGAAGGATAGAGGCCACTGTGTTCTTGGGGACCTTCAATGCTGCAGACATTTTTTGGTACCCTTCCCTAGATCTGTGCCTCGATACAATCCTGTCACCAGCCCCAGTCCATCCTCTCGCCAGCCCCTTCCCCCTGTCCCTGTCCATTACCCCTCCTCCCTCCTGTCCCTGTCAATTACGACTCCTCCCTCCTGTCACTGTCCATTACCCCCCCCCCCTGTCCTTTACCCCTCCTCCCTCCTGTCCCTTACCCCTCCTCCCTCCTGTCCCTTAACCCTCCTCCCCCCTGTCCCTTACCCCTCCTCCCTCCTCCCCCCTGTCCATTACTCCTCTTCCCTCCTGTCCCTGTCCATTACCCCTCCTCCCCCCAGTCCCTGTCCATTACCCCTCCTCCCCCTGTCCCTGTCCATTACCCCTCCTCCCCCCTGTCCATTACCCCTCCTCCCCCTGTCACTGTCCATTACCCCTCCTCCCTCCTGTCCATTACCCCTCCTCCCCCCTGTCCCTGTCCATTACCCCTCCTCCCTCCTCCCCCCTGTCCCTTACCCCTCCTCCCTCCTGTCCCTGTCCATTACCCCTCCTCCCCCCTGTCCATTACCCCTCCTCCCCCCTGTCCCAGTCCATTACCCCTCCTCCCTCCTGTCCCTGTCCAATGCCCCTCCTCCCTCCTCCCCCCTGTCCCTGTCTGTTACCCCTCCTCCCCCTGTCCATTAACCCTCCTCAACCCTGCCCCTGAGAGGAGAGAAGCCTAGGCTTTACATCAGAGAGGAGAGAAGCCCAGGCTTTATGTCAGAGAGGAGAGAAGCCCAGGCTTTACGTCAGAGAGGAGAGAAGCCCAGGCTTTATGTCAGAGAGGAGAAGCCCAGGCTTTATGTCAGAGAGGAGAGAAGCCCAGGCTTTATGTCAGAGAGGAGAGAAGCCCAGGCTTTATGTCAGAAAGGAGAGAAGCCCAGGCTTTATGTCAGAGAGGAGAGAAGCCCAGGCTTTATGTCAGAGAGGAGAGAAGCCCAGGCTTTACGTCAGAGAGGAGAGAAGCCCAGGCTTTATGTCAGAGAGGAGAGAAGCCCAGGCTTTACGTCAGAGAGGAGAGAAGCCCAGGCTTTATGTCAGAGAGGAGAGAAGCCCAGGCTTTATGTCAGAGAGGAGAGAAGCCCAGGCTTTATGTCAGAGGAGAGAAGCCCAGGCTTTATGTCAGAGAGGAGAGAAGCCCAGGCTTTATGTCAGAGAGGAGAGAAGCCCAGGCTTTATGTCAGAGAGGAGAGAAGCCCAGGCTTTATGTCAGAGAGGAGAAGCCCAGGCTTTATGTCAGAGAGGAGAGAAGCCCAGGCTTTATGTCTGAGAGGAGAGAAGCCCAGGCTTTATGTCAGAGAGGAGAGAAGCCCAGGCTTTATGTCAGAGAGGAGAGAAACCCAGGCTTTATGTCAGAGAGGAGAGAAGCCCAGGCTTTATGTCAGAGAGGAGAGAAGCCCAGGCTTTATGTCAGAGAGGAGAGAAGCCCAGGTTTTATGCCAGAGAGGAGAGAAGCCCAGGCTTTATGTCAGAGAGGAGAGAAGCCCAGGCTTTATGTCAGAGAGGAGAGAAGCCCAGGCTTTATGTCAGAAAGGAGAGAAGCCCAGGCTTTATGTCAGAGAGGAGAGAAGTCCAGGCTTTATGTCAGAGAGGAGAGAAGCCCAGGCTTTATGTCAGAGAGGAGAGAAGCCCAGGCTTTACGTCAGAGAGGAGAGAAGCCCAGGCTTTACGTCAGAGAGGAGAGAATCCCAGGCTTTACATCAGAGAGGAGAGAAGCCCAGGCTTTACGTCAGAGAGGAGAGAAGCCCAGGCTTTACGTCAGAGAGGAGAGAAGCCCAGGCTTTACGTCAGAGAGGAGAGAAGCCCAGGCTTTATGTCAGAGAGGAGAGAAGCCCAGGCTTTATGTCAGAGAGGAGAGAAGCCCAGGCTTTATGTCAGAGAGGAGAGAAACCCAGGCTTTATGTCAGAGAGGAGACAAGCCCAGGCTTTATGTTAGAGGGGAGAGAAGCCCAGGCTTTACGTCAGAGAGGAGAGAAGCCCAGGCTTTTGGTCAGTGTGAACCTGAGCCACACAGTGGTTGATTGATCTCTAGCCTCCAGTAGCACTGACTGTGGAGTAGTGGACTGAGTAGCACAACATAATAAAACAACCTGGAGGAATGTGAAAAAATATTGAAATTGCAGAGGAAGCAGCAGCTCTCTGGAAGGTGTCACTGTGTCGTGGGAAAGTGTTCATTAGTTGGACTGATTGACTCTGGCATATACGCCTCTCACCCCTCACTGTGAAACAAGGGTTGTATTCATTAGGGCGTGCAACAGAAAAACGGTTTGAATCAATTTACAACAGAAAACAAAAATGTGCCTTTGTTAATGGACAAGCCCAAGTAGTCGCTCCCTGTTTCAGTCAATTTTCTTCCGTTTTGGGGTCCTAATGAACACGACCCAGGTCTCTAACTCTGCTCTCTCCTCTCTGTATGTTGTAATAGCTAAAAGTCAGCACTTCCACGTATGTGATGAGACAGAGACCAGATGTGTGATTTCACATCAGGGTAGCAGTTAAACGTCATGTTGGGGATCACACACTGTCAGATAAGAGCTGTGTTGGTACAACAGGAGGCTGCTGAGAGGAAGACGGCTCATGAGAACGGAGCAGACGGAACGGCATCAAACACCTGGAAACCATGGAAACCATGCGTTTGATGAATTTGATTCCATTCCACTGATTCCGGTCCAGTCAAATCACATTTTATTGGTCACATACACATGGTTAGCAGGTGTTATTGGTCACATGTACATGGTTAGCAGATGTTATTGGTCACATACACATGGTTAGCAGATGTTGTTGGTCACATACACATGGTTAGCAGATGTTATTGGTCACATACACATGGTTAGCAGATGTTATTGGTCACATACACATGGTTAGCAGATGTTATTGGTCACATGGTTAGCAGATGTTATTGGTCACATACACATGGTTAGCAGATGTTATTGGTCACATACACATGGTTAGCAGATGTTATTGGTCACATGGTTAGCAGATGTTATTGGTCACATACACATGGTTAGCAGATGTTGTTGGTCACATACACATGGTTAGCAGATGTTGTTGGTCACATACACATGGTTAGCAGATGTTATTGGTCACATACACATGTTTAGCAGATGTTATTGGTCACATACACATGGTTAGCAGATGTTATTGGTCACATACACATGGTTAGCAGATGTTATTGGTCACATACACATGGTTAGCAGATGTTATTGGTCACATACACATGGTTAGCAGATGTTATTGGTCACATACACATGGTTAGCAGATGTTATTGGTCACATACACATGGTTAGCAGATGTTATTGGTCACATACACATGGTTAGCAGATGTTATTGGTCACATACACATGTTTAGCAGATGTTATTGGTCACATACACATGGTTAGCAGATGTTATTGGTCACATACACATGGTTAGCAGATGTTATTGGTCACATACACATGTTTAGCAGATGTTATTGGTCACATACACATGGTTAGCAGATGTTATTGGTCACATGTACATGGTTAGCAGATGTTATTGGTCACATACACATGGTTAGCAGATGTTATTGGTCACATACACATGTTTAGCAGATGTTATTGGGAGTGTAGTGAAATGCTTCTGCTTCTAGATCTGACAGTGTAGCAGTACCTAACAGGTAACATCTAAAAACTCCACAACATAACCTAATATCTAACAAATTCCAATACAAAACCTAATACACACAATATAGTGAAAGGAACGGGATGAGAGGAAATTTATGAAACATATGGATGAGCAGTGACAGAGCGGCTAAGATGCAATAGATAGTAAAGAATAGATAATGAAGGATACAGTATACATTATACACATACGAGATGAGTAATGCGAGCTATGTAAACATTCTTAAAGTGGCATTATTAAAGTGACTAGTGTTCCATTTATTAAAGTGGCCAATGATATCAAGTCTGTAGGTAGGCAACCGCCTGTCTGTGCTAGTGGTGGCTGGTTTAACAATCAGTCATGACAACGACTCCTTTCTCCCCAATTAGGGTGCCACCAACTTCCTGTGGTTGGTGCAATAGACAGTTATTATCCTGTATGCAAAACCAAGGTGATTGACATTGTTCAAGTTGCACTATTAACGGATGTGTTGGGCACAACTCACATCAGAGGCAATGGCAAAATACAAGGAATAATGTGTTGTGTGTGTTCCTGATTCTCCCGTACCTGTGGGTCTGTCATCCCAAACAGGATGACATGGATACATGTCATCCCTCCTCCTCCTCCTCCTCCTCCTCCTCCTCCTCCCCCCTGTCCATGTCCCTAACCCCTCCTCCTTGATTCTCCCGTACCTGTGGGTCTGTCATCCCAAACAGGATGACATGGCTACATGTCATCCCTCCTCCTCCCCCCCCCCCCTGTCCATGTCCCTAACCCCTCCTCCTCCTCCTCCTCCTCCTCCTCCTCCCCCCTGTCCATGTCCCTAACCCCTCCTCCTTGATTCTCCCGTACCTGTGGGTCTGTCATCCCAAACAGGATGACATGGATACATGTCATCCCTCCTCCTCCTCCTCCCCCCTGTCCATGTCCCTAACCCCCCCTCCTCCTCCTCCTCCTCCTCCTCCTCCTCCTCCTCCTCCTCCTCCTCCTCCTCCTCCTCCCCCCTGTCCATGTCCCTAACCCCTCCTCCTCCTCCTCCTCCTCCCCCTGTCCATGTCCCTAACCCCTCCTCCTTGATTCTCCCGTACCTGTGGGTCTGTCATCCCAAACAGGATGACATGGCTACATGTCATCCCTCCTCCTCCTCCTCCCCCCTGTCCATGTCCCTAACCCCTCCTCCTCCTCCTGCTCCTCCTCCCCCCCCCCTGTCCATGTCCCTAACCCCTCCTCCTTGATTCTCCCGTACCTGTGGGTCTGTCATCCCAAACAGGATGACATGGCTACATGTCATCCCTCCTCCTCCTCCTCCCCCCTGTCCATGTCCCTAACCCCTCCTCCTCCTCCTCCTCCTCCCCCCTGTCCATGTCCCTAACCCCTCCTCCTCCTCCTCCTCCTCCCCCCTGTCCATGTCCCTAACCCCTCCTCCTTGATTCACCCGTACCTGTGGGCCTGTCATCCCAAACAGGATGACATGGCTACATGTCATCCCTCCTCCTCCTCCTCCTCCTCCTCCTCCTCCTCCTCCTCCTCCTCCTCCTCCTCCTCCTCCTCCTCCTCCTCCTCCTCCTCCTCCTCCTCCTCCTCCTCCTCCTCCCTCCCTGTCCATGTCCCTAACCCCTCCTCCTTGATTCTCCCGTACCTTTGGGTCTGTCATCCCAAACAGCACCATATTCCCTGTATAGTACACTATATGGTGAATAAGGTGTCATTTGGTACGCAGACATTACTCACTGTTCTGCTGTTAGGGATTCATCTGATCCATGAAGTTTCTACGTATCAACAACCACGCTGTTGTCAACAACGTGAATCAGACATCATAGGGGCGGCAGCGTAGCCTAGTGGTTAGAGCGTTGGGCTAGTAATCGGAAGGTTGCAAGATCGAATCCCCGATCTGACAAGGTGTGGTTCTGCCTCTGAACAAGGCAGTTAACCCACTGTTCCTAGGCCGTCATTGTAAATAAGAATTTGTTTTTAACTGAATTGCCTAGTTATATAAAAATTGTTGATAAGTGAGGTGTATTTTTATTTATTTTTACCAGAAGTGGCCAATAATCCCAGCTTTCTTTGTCCGTCGATGTCCAGGAGCTTTGGGGTAAGTGTTTATGACTACAAACCTGCAATATGTGGCTGTTTAGAGTGCATGAACCATGTTGTTTTATGTAATCATGTCAAACAATACTGTTGATTTTCAACAGCAACAAACTATTCATTTTTATTACAAGTGATTGACTTTTAGGACGGTGTGTGAGTTCTTTATCCAACCTACAGAAGAGGCCATTGAAACCAGCTTGCTTAGTCTGTTAATGACAGTTGATGACCAGGATCTTTAATGATAGTTGATGACCAGGATCTTTAAGGCAGGTGTTTACTGCTGTTAATGACAGTTGATGACCAGGATCTTTAAGGTAGGTGTTTACTGCTGTTAATGACAGTTGATGACAAGGATCTTTAAGGTAAGTGTTTACTTCTGTTAATGACAGTTGTTTACCAGGATCTTTAAGGTAATTGTTTACTGCTGTTAATGACAGTTGATGACCAGGATCTTTAAGGTAAGTGTTTACTTCTGTTAATGACCATGATCTTTTTTTAATTTAACCTTTATTTAACCAGGAGAATCCCACTGAGACCCAGAGTCTCTTTTTCAAGGAAGACCTGGCCAAGAAGGCAGCAACAATCAATACATTACAGAATTAAAACATACAACAATACAACATGATCCAGCCTAAAAAAAGCATTTACACTCCTCTGTAAGAGTCTCCCATCAATATTTTAAATGAATTCAGTGGCATTAACATATCTAGATGAAGCATGGTTTGTAGATATTTCCATGCGTCTGGTGCACAAGAAGAGAAGGTAGTCTTGCCTAATACTGTGAATGTCCTTGTGGACTTTAAGTAGCAACCACCTAGCAGACCAGGTATGGTAACATAGCAACCACCTAGCAGACCAGGTAGGGTAACATAGCAACCACCTAGAAGACCGGGTAGGGTAACTGCTGGTGGTGAAAGAGACCTAAATACAGAGGTAAAGAGGGAGTTTACCCAAAAGGGCTTTGTAGATGAACACATACAAATTTAGCTTTCTGTGCATATAAAGTGAGGTCTAACCTATCATTTGGTACAATGTGCAATGGTGGATGAGTGACTTGGCATTTTTAATAAAGCGCAAGGATGCATGATAAACAGAGTCCAGTCTCTGTAAGACAGAGGAGGCTGCATGCATTTACAGCAAGTCACCATAATTAATAACAGAGAGAAAAGTGGCTTTTTCAATTTAAGCTTTGTCACAAGATTATCCACATGAACTTTAAAAGGACAACTTGTCATCCAACCAAACACCTAGGTATTTGTAGGATGACACTTTTTTCAATGGGTAAGGCACCAGATGTGACAATGCCATTGTTCTCTGACAGGGTTCTAGCTCTGGTTAAGGTCATGCATTTATTTTTTTGTACATTCAAGACCAGTTAGAAACCATAAAAGGAGGCCTGCAGTGACTGAAAAGCAGTCTGGAGCTCTTCAACAGCCTGAACCAGAGAAGGAGCACATTAATATATAAATGTATCATCTGCATATAGATGGAACTTTGCTGGTTGCATCCAAATTTCCAAAATTCATTATTATTATTTATTTATTTCACCTTTATTTTAACCAGGTAGGCCAGTTGAGAACAAGTTCTCATTTACAACTGTGACCTGGCCAAGATAAAGCAAAGCAGTGTGACACAAACAACAGCCCAGAGTTACACATGGAATAAACAAATGTACAGTCAATAACACAATAGAAAAAAATCTATACACAGTGTGTACAAATGAGGTAAGATTAGGGAGGTAAGGCAATAAAAAGGCTGTGTGGCGGAGTAATTACAATTTAGCATTTAAACACTGGAGTGATAGATGTGCAGAAGATGAATGTGCAAGTAGAGATACTGGGGTGAAAAGGAGAAAAAAAAATATGGGGATGAGGTAGTTGGATGGGCTATTTACAGATGAGCTATGTACAGGTGCAATGATCTGTGAGCTGCTCTGACAGCTGATGCTTAAAGTAACTGATGGAGATACGAGTCTCCAGCTTTACTGATTTTTGCAATTCGTTCCAGTCATTGGCAGCAGAGAATTGGAAAGAAAGGTAGCCAAAGTAGGAATTGGCTTTGTGGGTGACCAGTGAAATATACCTGCTGGAGCACGTGCTATGGGTGGGTGCTGCTATGCTAACCAGCGAGCTGAGATAATGCGGGGCTTTACCCAGCAAAGACTTATGAATGAACTGGAGCCAGTGGGTTTGGCGACAAATATGAAGCGAGGGCCAGCCAACGAGAGCATACAGGTCACAGTGGTGGGTAGTATATGGGGCTTTGGTAACAAAATGGATGGCACTGTGATAGACTGCATCCAATTTGCTGAGTAGAGTGCTGGAGGCTATTTTGTAAATGACATCACCGAAGTCAAGGATCGGTAGTGTAGTCAGTTTTACGAGGGTATGTTTGGCAGCATGAGTGAAGGATGCTTTGTTGCGAAGCCGATTCTAGATTTCATTTTGGATTGTAGATACTTAATGTGAGTCTGGAAGGAGAGTTTACAATCTAGCCAGACACGTAGGTATTTGTAATTGTCCACATATTCTAAGTCAGAACCGTCCAGACTAGTGATGCTGGATGGGTGGGCAGGTGCGGACAGGGATGGGTTGAAGAGCATGCATTTAGTTTTACTTGCATTTAAGAGCAGTTGGAGGCCACGGAAGGAGAGTTGTATGGCATTGAGGCTCGTCTGGAGGTTAGTTAACACAGTGTCCAAAGAAGGGCCAGAAGTATATCGAATGGTGTCGTCTGCGTAGAGGTGGATCAGAGAATCACCAGCAGCAGGAGCAGCATCATCGATGTATACTGAGAAAAGAGTCGGCCGTAGAATTGAACCCTATGGCAACCCCATAGAGACTGCCAGAGCACCGGACAATAGGCCCTCCGATTTGACACACTGAACTCTGTCTGAGAAGTAATTGGTGAACCAGGCGAGGCAGTCATTTGAGAAACCAAGGCTGTTGAGTCTGGCAATAAGAATGTGGTGATTGACAGAGTCGAAAGCCTTAGCCAGGTCGATGAATACGGCTGCATAGAATTGTCTCTTATCGATAGCGGTTATGACATCGTTTAGGACCTTGAGCGTGGCTGAAGTGCACCCATGACCAGCTCGGACACCAGATAAACCAATAAAGATTGAGAACAACACAGGAGCTAAAATGTAACCCTGGGGGACACCTCTATTAATAAAAAAAAACAGCTAGACTTGTGATTGTCAGTATATACACATTGTCTTCTGTTAGTTCCTAAACCAATTTACTGTCCCTTCATTGAGACCAACGTTTCTGAGTCTAGCGAGCAACAATTAAATGGTCAACTGAATCAAAGGCCTTTGATAAATCCACAAACAGAGCAGCGCAATGTTGCTTTTTAATCAAGTGCATTAATGATGTTGTTTAACACTGCTATAGCTGCAGTTAGTGTGCTGTGCCCCCTGATCTAAAGCCAGACTGAACACCGCTCAGTATGTCCTACTCAATGAAGAAGTTTTTTAAACTGTGAGTTCACTAGGGGTTCAAAGACTTTGTCCAGGACAGGGAGTTTAGAGATAGCAGGATAGTTATTAGCATCTGAGGGATCTCCACCCTTTAGCAGCGGGAGGACATACGCTGATTTCCAAAATGCTGGGTATGGAATTGGTCAAGAGACTCATGTTGAAAATGTGAGCCACAGGTTCAGTAATAATACCATCTGCTACCTTTAAGAGGTAGGAGTCCAGGTTGTCTGGACCTGCAGATTTTTTACTGTCTATTGCCTTTAGTGCTTTATGGACCTCAGTATAAGAAACAGGCTCAACGATAAAATGGTTCACATGAGAGCCTATATCATAGTTGACTGTAACAGAGCTTACATTAGAGGCCTGGTCTCCACCATTATCAAAAACCTCACCCAGCAGATATGAAGTGCTTGTTAAAAACCCTACAATATGGGCTTTATCCTTCACTTCATTAGAATCCACCATTAAATGGTCAGGAAGGCCAGAGGATCCATTAGAACCTGACACTGATTTGACTAGCTTCTAGAACTCGGTAGGGTTGTTGAGGTTCTCTGTGACTGCGTTTAAATAGTAATCCTATTTGGACTTCCTGATCAATCCTGTGTATTTGTTTCTTAGCGCTCTGAAGGAGGCCGAGTTAACAGGAGCATTTGTTTGTCTAGCTTGAGCCCCAAGAGATATCTCTCTTTCTAATTAATTCTGCCAAGTTATCTGAAAACCAGGGCTTGTCCCTCCCACTGATTCAAAATGTCTTCACAGGGGCATGCTTATCACAAATCGACACAGATTTCATATAAAAATAGTCCCAGGCAGTTTCAAAATCGGGAATCAGACTTACTCTGTCTATATTATGGTACAGATCATGTCAGAATGCTTGCTAATCAAACTGTCTAAAATGTCTTAAATATAACAGGGTTTGGCTTTGGTCATGTTTGTATTTCTAACACAAGCAATAGCACAGTGATCACTGGCATCATTACAGAATATCCCAGTCCATGTGCATTTGTGAGGGGTATTCGTTAGAATAATGTCCAATAGCGTTGATTTGTTAGGTGTTCTGGGATTCGGGCCTTGTTGGCGCATTAATTAATTGAGCGAGATTCAGAGAGTCACACAGTCCTTTAAAAGAGTCCGATACAGGATGTAAGCATGTCCCAGTTCAAATCTCCTAAGATAATGAATTCAGTCATGTAGCTGGTGCGGGACATCTGAAAGAGAGGTAAGTGCGTCTCCCGAATCCGAGGGCGGTCTGTAGCAGCCGAGGGCGGTCTGTAGCAGCCGAGGGCGGTCTGTAGCAGCCGAGGGCGGCCTGTAGCAGCCGAGGGCGGCCTGTAGCAGCCGAGGGCGGCCTGTAGCAGCCGAGGGCGGCCTGTAGCAGCCGAGGGCGGCCTGTAGCAGCCGAGGGCGGCCTGTTGCAGCCGAGGGCGGCCTGTAGCAGCCGAGGGCGGCCTGTAGCAGCCGAGGGCGGCCTGTAGCAGCCGAGGGCGGCCTGTAGCAGCCGAGGGCGGCCTGTAGCAGCCGAGGGCGGTCTGTAGCAGCAGACTATAGTGACGTAGGAGTCCTTATATATGTTCACTTTAACCACAAGCAATTCGAAATGTTTGGCTTTGGTAATCGAGAGAATTACAGAGGTGTTAAACACGGATTTCACAAAAATTGCAACCCCTCTTCCTTTACTCATCCGATCCGTTCTAAAAACCGTGTACCCATCAATAGAAATCCAGCTATTTAACACAGATTTCTTTAGCCGAGTTTCTGATAAAACCATTACGTCTGTATTTGTCGTTTTGGCCCTTATTCTAATCATGTCTATTTTTGGTAAAAGACTTCCGACCTTAACATGCAAGAGGCCAAAACCTGCTCTGTATTTAAATCATAGGGAGTCGGTAGAGATTGCATGGTATCTACCGGCCCAGAAGTTGGACGCACGTTACCAAAGATCAACAATAAAAGCATAACAATATATCTCAGTTGTCCAATGAGTGAGGACTTGGTGGGAGCCAGCACCAGTGTCAATAAAACCAGTGAGTCTTTCGACACAGAAAAAAAGTATTTCAATAGTTTGAGATTTTGGAAGTATGCCATCAAGTATAGGTCCAGTTGTGTTTGAGAGTGGAACAAACGCAGAGAGAGACCAAGTTCCTGGTGGTGTTGACATGATGGTATCGTCGGAGTGTTTGCAAATTGTAGGGCATGAGGTGAAGATAATTCACTCACCCATTGATTATTCAGTCTATTTAATCCAGGATGGCACTGAGTAAAGAGCACAGATACATAATGCCGGTTTTTAGAGGTATTTCAGCACAGATACATAATGCCGGTTTTTAGAGGTATTTCAGCACAGATACATAATGCCGGTTTTTAGAGGTATTTCAGCACAGATACATAATGCCGGTTTTTAGAGGTATTTCAGCACAGCTACATAATGCCGGTTTTTAGAGGTATTTCAGCACAGATACATAATGCCGGTTTTAGAGGTATTTCAGCACAGATACATAATGCTGGGTTTTTAGAGGTATTTCAGCACAAATACATAATGCCGGTTTTTAGAGGTATTTCAGCACAGCTACATAATGCCGGTTTTTAGAGGTATTTCAGCACAGATACATAATGCCGGTTTTTAGAGGTATTTCAGCACAGATACATAATGCCGGTTTTTAGAGGTATTTCAGCACAGATACATAATGCCGGTTTTTAGAGGTATTTCAGCACAGCTACATAATGCCGGTTTTTAGAGGTATTTCAGCACAGATACATAATGCCGGTTTTTAGAGGTATTTCAGCACAGATACATAATGCCGGTTTTTAGAGGTATTTCAGCACAGATACATAATGCCGGTTTTTAGAGGTATTTCAGCACAGCTACATAATGCTGGGTTTTTAGAGGTATTTCAGCACAGATACATAATGCCGGTTTTTAGAGGTATTTCAGCACAGCTACATAATGCCGGTTTTTAGAGGTATTTCAGCACAGATACATAATGCCGGTTTTAGAGGTATTTCAGCACAGCTACATAATGCTGGTTTTTAGAGGTATTTCAGCACAGATACATAATGCTGGTTTTTAGAGGTATTTCAGCACAGATACATAATGCTGGTTTTAGAGGTATTTCAGCACAGCTACATAATGCTGGTTTTTAGAGGTATTTCAGCACAGATACATAATGCTGGTTTTTAGAGGTATTTCAGCACAGATACATAATGCTGGTTTTAGAGGTATTTCAGCACAGATACATAATGCTGGTTTTTAGAGGTATTTCAGCACAGATACATAATGCTGGGTTTTAGAGGTATTTCAGCACAGATACATAATGCCGGTTTTTAGAGGTATTTCAGCACAGCTACATAATGCCGGTTTTTAGAGGTATTTCAGCACAGATACATAATGCCGGTTTTTAGAGGTATTTCAGCACAGATACATAATGCTGGTTTTTAGAGGTATTTCAGCACAGATACATAATGTCGGTTTTTAGAGGTATTTCAGCACAGCTACATAATGCTGGTTTTTAGAGGTATTTCAGCACAGATACATAATGCCGGTTTTTAGAGGTATTTCAGCACAGATACATAATGCTGGTTTTTAGAGGTATTTCAGCACAGATACATAATGCCGGTTTTTAGAGGTATTTCAGCACAGATACATAATGCTGGTTTTTAGAGGTATTTCAGCACAGATACATAATGCCGGTTTTTAGAGGTATTTCAACACAGATACATAATGCTGGTTTTTAGAGGTATTTCAGCACAGATACATAATGCTGGTTTTTAGAGGTATTTCAGCACAGATACATAATGCCGGTTTTTAGAGGTATTTCAGCACAGCTACATAATGCTGGTTTTTAGAGGTATTTCAGCACAGATACATAATGCCGGTTTTTAGAGGTATTTCAGCACAGATACATAATGCTGGTTTTTAGAGGTATTTCAGCACAGATACATAATGCCGGTTTTTAGAGGTATTTCAGCACAGATACATAATGCCGGTTTTTAGAGGTATTTCAACACAGCTACATAATGCTGGGTTTTAGAGGTATTTCAGCACAGATACATAATGCTGGGTTTTAGAGGTATTTCAGCACAGCTACATAATGCCGGTTTTTAGAGGTATTTCAGCACAGCTACATAATGCCGGTTTTTAGAGGTATTTCAGCACAGATACATAATGCCGGTTTTTAGAGGTATTTCAGCACAGATACATAATGCCGGTTTTTAGAGGTATTTCAGCACAGCTACATAATGCTGGGTTTTAGAGGTATTTCAGCACAGATACATAATGCTGGGTTTTAGAGGTATTTCAGCACAGCTACATAATGCCGGTTTTTAGAGGTATTTCAGCACAGCTACATAATGCTGGGTTTTAGAGGTATTTCAGCACAGATACATAATGCTGGGTTTTTAGAGGTATTTCAGCACAGCTACATAATGCTGGGTTTTTAGAGGTATTTCAGCAGAGCTACATAATGCCGGTTTTTAGAGGTATTTCAGCACAGATACATAATGCCGGTTTTTAGAGGTATTTCAGCACAGCTACATAATGCTGGGTTTTAGAGGTATTTCAGCACAGATACATAATGCTGGGTTTTTAGAGGTATTTCAGCACAGCTACATAATGCTGGGTTTTTAGAGGTATTTCAGCACAGCTACATAATGCCGGTTTTTAGAGGTATTTCAGCACAGCTACATAATGCTGGGTTTTAGAGGTATTTCAGCACAGATACATAATGCTGGGTTTTTAGAGGTATTTCAGCACAGCTACATAATGCTGGGTTTTTAGAGGTATTTCAGCACAGATACATAATGCTGGGTTTTAGAGGTATTTCAGCACAGATACATAATGCTGGTTTTAGAGGTATTTCAGCACAGATACATAATGCTGGGTTTTTAGAGGTATTTCAGCACAGCTACATAATGCCGGTTTTTAGAGGTATTTCAGCACAGCTACATAATGCCGGTTTTTAGAGGTATTTCAGCACAGCTACATAATGCTGGTTTTTAGAGGTATTTCAGCACAGATACATAATGCTGGGTTTTTAGAGGTATTTCAGCACAGCTACATAATGCTGGGTTTTAGAGGTATTTCAGCACAGATACATAATGCTGGTTTTTAGAGGTATTTCAGCACAGCTACATAATGCTGGTTTTTAGAGGTATTTCAGCACAGATACATAATGCTGGTTTTTAGAGGTATTTCAGCACAGATACATAATGCTGGTTTTAGAGGTATTTCAGCACAGATACATAATGCTGGTTTTTAGAGGTATTTCAGCACAGATACATAATGCTGGGTTTTAGAGGTATTTCAGCACAGATACATAATGCCGGTTTTTAGAGGTATTTCAGCACAGCTACATAATGCCGGTTTTTAGAGGTATTTCAGCACAGATACATAATGCCGGTTTTTAGAGGTATTTCAGCACAGATACATAATGCTGGTTTTTAGAGGTATTTCAGCACAGATACATAATGCCGGTTTTTAGAGGTATTTCAGCACAGCTACATAATGCCGGTTTTTAGAGGTATTTCAGCACAGATACATAATGCCGGTTTTTAGAGGTATTTCAGCACAGATACATAATGCTGGTTTTTAGAGGTATTTCAGCACAGATACATAATGCCGGTTTTTAGAGGTATTTCAGCACAGATACATAATGCTGGTTTTTAGAGGTATTTCAGCACAGATACATAATGCCGGTTTTTAGAGGTATTTCAACACAGATACATAATGCTGGTTTTTAGAGGTATTTCAGCACAGATACATAATGCTGGTTTTTAGAGGTATTTCAGCACAGATACATAATGCCGGTTTTTAGAGGTATTTCAGCACAGCTACATAATGCTGGTTTTTAGAGGTATTTCAGCACAGATACATAATGCCGGTTTTTAGAGGTATTTCAGCACAGATACATAATGCTGGTTTTTAGAGGTATTTCAGCACAGATACATAATGCCGGTTTTTAGAGGTATTTCAGCACAGATACATAATGCCGGTTTTTAGAGGTATTTCAGCACAGCTACATAATGCTGGGTTTTAGAGGTATTTCAGCACAGATACATAATGCTGGGTTTTAGAGGTATTTCAGCACAGCTACATAATGCCGGTTTTTAGAGGTATTTCAGCACAGCTACATAATGCCGGTTTTTAGAGGTATTTCAGCACAGATACATAATGCCGGTTTTTAGAGGTATTTCAGCACAGATACATAATGCCGGTTTTTAGAGGTATTTCAGCACAGCTACATAATGCTGGGTTTTAGAGGTATTTCAGCACAGATACATAATGCTGGGTTTTAGAGGTATTTCAGCACAGCTACATAATGCCGGTTTTTAGAGGTATTTCAGCACAGCTACATAATGCTGGGTTTTAGAGGTATTTCAGCACAGATACATAATGCTGGGTTTTTAGAGGTATTTCAGCACAGCTACATAATGCTGGGTTTTTAGAGGTATTTCAGCAGAGCTACATAATGCCGGTTTTTAGAGGTATTTCAGCACAGATACATAATGCCGGTTTTTAGAGGTATTTCAGCACAGCTACATAATGCTGGGTTTTAGAGGTATTTCAGCACAGATACATAATGCTGGGTTTTTAGAGGTATTTCAGCACAGCTACATAATGCTGGGTTTTTAGAGGTATTTCAGCACAGCTACATAATGCCGGTTTTTAGAGGTATTTCAGCACAGCTACATAATGCTGGGTTTTAGAGGTATTTCAGCACAGATACATAATGCTGGGTTTTTAGAGGTATTTCAGCACAGCTACATAATGCTGGGTTTTTAGAGGTATTTCAGCACAGATACATAATGCTGGGTTTTAGAGGTATTTCAGCACAGAGACATAATGCTGGTTTTAGAGGTATTTCAGCACAGATACATAATGCTGGGTTTTTAGAGGTATTTCAGCACAGCTACATAATGCCGGTTTTTAGAGGTATTTCAGCACAGCTACATAATGCCGGTTTTTAGAGGTATTTCAGCACAGCTACATAATGCTGGTTTTTAGAGGTATTTCAGCACAGATACATAATGCTGGGTTTTTAGAGGTATTTCAGCACAGCTACATAATGCTGGGTTTTAGAGGTATTTCAGCACAGATACATAATGCTGGTTTTTAGAGGTATTTCAGCACAGCTACATAATGCTGGTTTTTAGAGGTATTTCAGCACAGATACATAATGCTGGTTTTTAGAGGTATTTCAGCACAGATACATAA
This sequence comes from Salvelinus fontinalis, assembly GCF_029448725.1. Lineage (NCBI taxonomy): Eukaryota > Metazoa > Chordata > Actinopteri > Salmoniformes > Salmonidae > Salvelinus > Salvelinus fontinalis. The sequence continues at coordinate 94,418,949 of NC_074665.1, read as the reverse complement.
TGCCGGTTTTTAGAGGTATTTCAGCACAGATACATAATGCCGGTTTTTAGAGGTATTTCAGCACAGATACATAATGCTGGTTTTTAGAGGTATTTCAGTACAGCTACATAATGCTGGTTTTTAGAGGTATTTCAGCACAGATACATAATGCCGGTTTTTAGAGGTATTTCAGCACAGATACATAATGCTGGTTTTTAGAGGTATTTCAGCACAGCTACATAATGCCGGTTTTTAGAGGTATTTCAGCACAGATACATAATGCTGGTTTTTAGAGGTATTTCAGCACAGATACATAATGCCGGTTTTTAGAGGTATTTCAGCACAGCTACATAATGCTGGTTTTTAGAGGTATTTCAGCACAGATACATAATGCTGGTTTTTAGAGGTATTTCAGCACAGCTACATAATGCTGGGTTTTAGAGGTATTTCAGCACAGATACATAATGCCGGTTTTTAGAGGTATTTCAGCACAGATACATAATGCTGGTTTTTAGAGGTATTTCAGCACAGATACATAATGCTGGTTTTTAGAGGTATTTCAGCACAGATACATAATGCTGGTTTTTAGAGGTATTTCAGCACAGATACATAATGCTGGGTTTTTAGAGGTATTTCAGCACAGATACATAATGCCGGTTTTTAGAGGTATTTCAGCACAGATACATAATGCCGGTTTTTAGAGGTATTTCAGCACAGATACATAATGCTGGTTTTTAGAGGTATTTCAGCACAGATACATAATGCCGGTTTTTAGAGGTATTTCAGCACAGATACATAATGCCGGTTTTTAGAGGTATTTCAGCACAGATACATAATGCCGGTTTTTAGAGGTATTTCAGCACAGATACATAATGCCGGTTTTTAGAGGTATTTCAGCACAGATACATAATGCCGGTTTTTAGAGGTATTTCAGCACAGCTACATAATGCCGGTTTTTAGAGGTATTTCAGCACAGATACATAATGCCGGTTTTAGAGGTATTTCAGCACAGATACATAATGCTGGGTTTTTAGAGGTATTTCAGCACAAATACATAATGCCGGTTTTTAGAGGTATTTCAGCACAGCTACATAATGCCGGTTTTTAGAGGTATTTCAGCACAGATACATAATGCCGGTTTTTAGAGGTATTTCAGCACAGATACATAATGCCGGTTTTTAGAGGTATTTCAGCACAGATACATAATGCCGGTTTTTAGAGGTATTTCAGCACAGCTACATAATGCCGGTTTTTAGAGGTATTTCAGCACAGATACATAATGCCGGTTTTTAGAGGTATTTCAGCACAGATACATAATGCCGGTTTTTAGAGGTATTTCAGCACAGATACATAATGCCGGTTTTTAGAGGTATTTCAGCACAGCTACATAATGCTGGGTTTTTAGAGGTATTTCAGCACAGATACATAATGCCGGTTTTTAGAGGTATTTCAGCACAGCTACATAATGCCGGTTTTTAGAGGTATTTCAGCACAGATACATAATGCCGGTTTTAGAGGTATTTCAGCACAGCTACATAATGCTGGTTTTTAGAGGTATTTCAGCACAGATACATAATGCTGGTTTTTAGAGGTATTTCAGCACAGATACATAATGCTGGTTTTAGAGGTATTTCAGCACAGCTACATAATGCTGGTTTTTAGAGGTATTTCAGCACAGATACATAATGCTGGTTTTTAGAGGTATTTCAGCACAGATACATAATGCTGGTTTTAGAGGTATTTCAGCACAGATACATAATGCTGGTTTTTAGAGGTATTTCAGCACAGATACATAATGCTGGGTTTTAGAGGTATTTCAGCACAGATACATAATGCCGGTTTTTAGAGGTATTTCAGCACAGCTACATAATGCCGGTTTTTAGAGGTATTTCAGCACAGATACATAATGCCGGTTTTTAGAGGTATTTCAGCACAGATACATAATGCCGGTTTTTAGAGGTATTTCAGCACAGCTACATAATGCTGGTTTTTAGAGGTATTTCATCACAGATACATAATGCCGGTTTTTAGAGGTATTTCAGCACAGATACATAATGCTGGTTTTTAGAGGTATTTCAGCACAGATACATAATGCCGGTTTTTAGAGGTATTTCAGCACAGATACATAATGCTGGTTTTTAGAGGTATTTCAGCACAGATACATAATGCCGGTTTTTAGAGGTATTTCAGCACAGATACATAATGCTGGTTTTTAGAGGTATTTCAGCACAGATACATAATGCTGGTTTTTAGAGGTATTTCAGCACAGATACATAATGCCGGTTTTTAGAGGTATTTCAGCACAGCTACATAATGCTGGTTTTTAGAGGTATTTCAGCACAGATACATAATGCCGGTTTTTAGAGGTATTTCAGCACAGATACATAATGCTGGTTTTTAGAGGTATTTCAGCACAGATACATAATGCCGGTTTTTAGAGGTATTTCAGCACAGATACATAATGCCGGTTTTTAGAGGTATTTCAGCACAGCTACATAATGCTGGGTTTTAGAGGTATTTCAGCACAGATACATAATGCTGGGTTTTAGAGGTATTTCAGCACAGCTACATAATGCCGGTTTTTAGAGGTATTTCAGCACAGCTACATAATGCCGGTTTTTAGAGGTATTTCAGCACAGATACATAATGCCGGTTTTTAGAGGTATTTCAGCACAGATACATAATGCCGGTTTTTAGAGGTATTTCAGCACAGCTACATAATGCTGGGTTTTAGAGGTATTTCAGCACAGATACATAATGCTGGGTTTTAGAGGTATTTCAGCACAGCTACATAATGCCGGTTTTTAGAGGTATTTCAGCACAGCTACATAATGCTGGGTTTTAGAGGTATTTCAGCACAGATACATAATGCTGGGTTTTTAGAGGTATTTCAGCACAGCTACATAATGCTGGGTTTTTAGAGGTATTTCAGCAGAGCTAAATAATGCCGGTTTTTAGAGGTATTTCAGCACAGATACATAATGCCGGTTTTTAGAGGTATTTCAGCACAGCTACATAATGCTGGGTTTTAGAGGTATTTCAGCACAGATACATAATGCTGGGTTTTTAGAGGTATTTCAGCACAGCTACATAATGCTGGGTTTTTAGAGGTATTTCAGCACAGCTACATAATGCCGGTTTTTAGAGGTGTTTCAGCACAGCTACATAATGCTGGGTTTTAGAGGTATTTCAGCACAGATACATAATGCTGGGTTTTTAGAGGTATTTCAGCACAGCTACATAATGCTGGGTTTTTAGAGGTATTTCAGCACAGATACATAATGCTGGGTTTTAGAGGTATTTCAGCACAGATACATAATGCTGGTTTTAGAGGTATTTCAGCACAGATACATAATGCTGGGTTTTTAGAGGTATTTCAGCACAGCTACATAATGCCGGTTTTTAGAGGTATTTCAGCACAGCTACATAATGCCGGTTTTTAGAGGTATTTCAGCACAGATACATAATGCTGGTTTTTAGAGGTATTTCAGCACAGCTACATAATGCTGGTTTTTAGAGGTATTTCAGCACAGATACATAATGCTGGTTTTTAGAGGTATTTCAGCACAGCTACATAATGCTGGTTTTTAGAGGTATTTCAGCACAGATACATAATGCTGGTTTTTAGAGGTATTTCAGCACAGATACATAATGCCGGTTTTTAGAGGTATTTCAGCACAGATACATAATGCCAGTTTTTAGAGGTATTTCAGCACAGATACATAATGCTGGTTTTTAGAGGTATTTCAGCACAGCTACATAATGCTGGTTTTTAGAGGTATTTCAGCACAGATACATAATGCCGGTTTTTAGAGGTATTTCAGCACAGATACATAATGCTGGTTTTTAGAGGTATTTCAGCACAGCTACATAATGCCGGTTTTTAGAGGTATTTCAGCACAGCTACATAATGCCGGTTTTTAGAGGTATTTCAGCACAGATACATAATGCTGGTTTTTAGAGGTATTTCAGCACAGATACATAATGCCGGTTTTTAGAGGTATTTCAGCACAGCTACATAATGCTGGTTTTTAGAGGTATTTCAGCACAGATACATAATGCCGGTTTTTAGAGGTATTTCAGCACAGATACATAATGCTGGTTTTTAGAGGTATTTCAGCACAGATACATAATGCCGGTTTTTAGAGGTATTTCAGCACAGATACATAATGCTGGTTTTTAGAGGTATTTCAGCACAGATACATAATGCCGGTTTTTAGAGGTATTTCAGCACAGATACATAATGCTGGTTTTTAGAGGTATTTCAGCACAGATACATAATGCTGGTTTTTAGAGGTATTTCAGCACAGATACATAATGCCGGTTTTTAGAGGTATTTCAGCACAGCTACATAATGCTGGTTTTTAGAGGTATTTCAGCACAGATACATAATGCCGGTTTTTAGAGGTATTTCAGCACAGATACATAATGCTGGTTTTTAGAGGTATTTCAGCACAGATACATAATGCCGGTTTTTAGAGGTATTTCAGCACAGCTACATAATGCTGGTTTTTAGAGGTATTTCAGCACAGATACATAATGCCGGTTTTTAGAGGTATTTCAGCACAGATACATAATGCTGGTTTTTAGAGGTATTTCAGCACAGATACATAATGCCGGTTTTTAGAGGTATTTCAGCACAGATACATAATGCTGGTTTTTAGAGGTATTTCAGCACAGATACATAATGCCGGTTTTTAGAGGTATTTCAGCACAGATACATAATGCTGGTTTTTAGAGGTATTTCAGCACAGATACATAATGCTGGTTTTTAGAGGTATTTCAGCACAGATACATAATGCCGGTTTTTAGAGGTATTTCAGCACAGCTACATAATGCTGGTTTTTAGAGGTATTTCAGCACAGATACATAATGCCGGTTTTTAGAGGTATTTCAGCACAGATACATAATGCTGGTTTTTAGAGGTATTTCAGCACAGATACATAATGCCGGTTTTTAGAGGTATTTCAGCACAGATACATAATGCTGGTTTTTAGAGGTATTTCAGCACAGATACATAATGCCGGTTTTTAGAGGTATTTCAGCACAGATACATAATGCTGGTTTTTAGAGGTATTTCAGCACAGATACATAATGCTGGTTTTTAGAGGTATTTCAGCACAGATACATAATGCCGGTTTTTAGAGGTATTTCAGCACAGCTACATAATGCTGGGTTTTAGAGGTATTTCAGCACAGATACATAATGCTGGGTTTTAGAGGTATTTCAGCACAGCTACATAATGACGGTTTTTAGAGGTATTTCAGCACAGCTACATAATGCTGGGTTTTAGAGGTATTTCAGCACAGATACATAATGCTGGGTTTTAGAGGTATTTCAGCACAGCTACATAATGCCGGTTTTTAGAGGTATTTCAGCACAGCTACATAATGCTGGGTTTTAGAGGTATTTCAGCACAGATACATAATGCTGGGTTTTTAGAGGTATTTCAGCACAGCTACATAATGCTGGGTTTTTAGAGGTATTTCAGCAGAGCTACATAATGCCGGTTTTTAGAGGTATTTCAGCACAGATACATAATGCCGGTTTTTAGAGGTATTTCAGCACAGCTACATAATGCTGGGTTTTAGAGGTATTTCAGCACAGATACATAATGCTGGGTTTTTAGAGGTATTTCAGCACAGCTACATAATGCTGGGTTTTTAGAGGTATTTCAGCACAGCTACATAATGCCGGTTTTTAGAGGTATTTCAGCACAGCTACATAATGCTGGGTTTTAGAGGTATTTCAGCACAGATACATAATGCTGGGTTTTTAGAGGTATTTCAGCACAGCTACATAATGCTGGGTTTTTAGAGGTATTTCAGCACAGATACATAATGCTGGGTTTTAGAGGTATTTCAGCACAGATACATAATGCTGGTTTTAGAGGTATTTCAGCACAGATACATAATGCTGGGTTTTTAGAGGTATTTCAGCACAGCTACATAATGCCGGTTTTTAGAGGTATTTCAGCACAGCTACATAATGCCGGTTTTTAGAGGTATTTCAGCACAGCTACATAATGCTGGTTTTTAGAGGTATTTCAGCACAGATACATAATGCTGGGTTTTTAGAGGTATTTCAGCACAGCTACATAATGCTGGGTTTTAGAGGTATTTCAGCACAGATACATAATGCTGGGTTTTAGAGGTATTTCAGCACAGATACATAATGCTGGTTTTTAGAGGTATTTCAGCACAGATACATAATGCCGGTTTTTAGAGGTATTTCAGCACAGATACATAATGCTGGTTTTTAGAGGTATTTCAGCACAGATACATAATGCCGGTTTTTAGAGGTATTTCAGCACAGATACATAATGCTGGTTTTTAGAGGTATTTCAGCACAGATACATAATGCCGGTTTTTAGAGGTATTTCAGCACAGATACATAATGCCGGTTTTTAGAGGTATTTCAGCACAGCTACATAATGCCGGTTTTTAGAGGTATTTCAGCACAGATACATAATGCCGGTTTTTAGAGGTATTTCAGCACAGATACATAATGCTGGGTTTTAGAGGTATTTCAGCACAGATACATAATGCTGGGTTTTAGAGGTATTTCAGCACAGATACATAATGCCGGTTTTTAGAGGTATTTCAGCACAGCTACATAATGCTGGGTTTTAGAGGTATTTCAGCACAGATACATAATGCTGGTTTTTAGAGGTATTTCAGCACAGCTACATAATGCCGGTTTTTAGAGGTATTTCAGCACAGCTACATAATGCTGGTTTTTAGAGGTATTTCAGCACAGATACATAATGCTGGTTTTTAGAGGTATTTCAGCACAGCTACATAATGCTGGGTTTTTAGAGGTATTTCAGCACAGCTACATAATGCCGGTTTT